>NW_003200415.1:216453-230752 GCF_000006405.1 Perkinsus marinus ATCC 50983
AAAGAGACTCTCGCGATGCTGCTGGAACACCTGCATGGGAACACATCAGCAGGACGTAGGTGGCGACTATTCGAATGAGGTACACGACTATCTTCATTTAGCATATGCTGCGTTGTTGTTCCTGTCGACGCTCTTGCCATGCCTATTGTTGTGACCCTCCACGTGACGTACGGTTGGTCCGAAGATACATCAACGGAGAACAGTGGCGTTGCCTTGAATGCAGTGTGAGGCTTCTCGAGGTTATGGACGCTGTTGTGGCGTATCTCCTTCGATAAACTGGCCTCGCTGTCGCGATTACGGATTCCTGGTTCTGGCTCAGGTATGTGCTGTGTGTCATGTATCGGGCGATAGTACTAGCACCCTGCTGAGGTGTGCTGACTGCGATAGATGCTTCCACCTCGAATGTGGGCACCACAGTGGGCTCGTCGGAATCGATGCCGATGGGATTATCGATGATGTGAGACCCTTCTTGAGTGTGTTCACGTGCAATTAATTCGAAAGGTTCAAGTCATGTTGATTATTTCCTAGTAAGAAATTCTTCTACCTTTGAAGGTACGTAGCTCGCACAAACGATGGGTTTGTTCGGAGTGTCAGCAGTGCTCAAGCTGTCTTTCTCCGCTCAATGAGGGGAGTAGAGTGACTGCCAATGGACGTATATGTTTTAAGTGCTACGATGATCATTCTTCGAACGTGTCCGAGGTCACAACATGGGATTCACGGAGAAGACCGGGCCTCATTCGAATCCGCAGGAATTGCGATCCCGTGTAGCGCCTCATTGTGCCGGCAATTTCCATTCTTTGGCAAAGAATCTTTTCGCCTCAACTCGGAATCAGGCATGAACTGAGAGCTCGACTGAGAATGTTGCTCCCCAGCGATCACTCCGTAGTTTGTCGATATTGTCCGCTGTATTAGTCTCGGTATCAACGACTTCCTCTTAATACGTAAAGTGACGATTCACTTTCATGCTTTGTTGCCTCTTCTGGATAGTACAATTGTGACATTCTTGAATTGAACTCTTCCGTCTGATTTCGAGTTTTGAGTTCCTACGCCTCGATTGGTCAACGATGGTGGGCCCACGTGGTAGACGTGCGGAAACCATGTATTTGAGCAATAACCGCCAGACATTTCATCGACATTTTATTCGGCGAGGTCGGCTGGATGATGCTTGGTACATTCAGAGGGCTTAGCGTTCCGCGTGAAAGGAAGCAATTTGGATACAACTCTGGATCATGGATGCACGCTGATACACATTTTCTCCAAGTCTGGAGAGTCCTGCTCCCCCCACTCCACTTTGTTAGCTGGTGGTGTTGGCCGGAAGGTAGAGGGGATATTGAGAGGGTTCCAACCATAAGTCGCTTTGCTGAACCAAGCATGTGACGGAGACGAAGGCATGTCTCAATATCCGCCATCCTTCTAATAAGGGATGCTCAAGCTGGTGGTGAGAGCGCTAGACTATTGACCGAAAGATGACTGGGACTGCTGTGCTGCTTTCCGAAAGCTCCATCGAAGGGAGGGGATATGACTCTCCAACACATTCGTCGGTTGCGATAGTTGTTATGAAAGACAATTCACACTTGTCCGGATGCCACCGCGCACCTAGTAGATATCTAACACCGCTGGAGATGGGACGGCAGCATTAGTCGCAATGATGGATAATCCTGGTCACAACGAGATCAATGAAGGTCATATAACGTTAGGAACACAGCACTCAAAGTAACCTCAAGAAAACCTTCACCATACGAATCGTTGGCTCATGAGAAATACCCCATCAAAAACATCCTCGTCAACCAAATGTTATATATTTGTAGTGCAGGCTCGCGCCTTCTTCGTGTACGAGTAAATACCTGCGGGATGCGAGACAATCGAAACACCCTCACACTCGAAGACTCACTCAGTCTTCGACGTTTGCGGCTCGACGAATAATCTCGAGATCGTTCTGCATCCTCCAGTGACCAGAGGAGGCCGGCATGGTCCAGTCGTAGAAGGCAGCACAGTCTATCGTCAACACCTTGCCACGTATGCGAAGGAAAGGATACTCCTACCTTCGCTCTTGCATCTAGACCTGAGCAGTTCCAAAGCATACCAGTCGCGGTCACGCTGACGGATGTAGTGGAAGAGCCCCACGAGAGGGATCACTGGCCAGACCACCACACGACACAAGGTGCCCAACCTGGAATAGACACTGCAGTACTGAAGGAGTACCATCCAGGTGACACCTGCTGATATTAGCGAAGCGTTGTCTCTCAAGATTGAAGGCGGTGTATGCAGAAGCGACCTCGAAAGCTCCCCGCCATACTCCGCCGATGCCTCCCTTGGGGAGAGGGACCCCACCCGGCATCGGAGGCCACTTGGCCACTTGCACAGGTCTGGTCTTGCCACTTGAGAGGACATCATAGGAAGCGGGAGGGGTATGAGTAGGGAGCTTAGGGTCGATGCCAGGTATCCCCTTGCCCGTAGCGAGGGTAGAAGCTTTCTCGGAGATGGAGGCTGGTGCCTTGCTGGTTGTCATTGGTGAGGAGCAAACCTGAGCCACTATAAAGAGAGCTACAAGATCACTTTTATCTTGCTCAACTCCTACGGAGCGAAGTGCTTCACGTTTTCGCAAAAAAGAGCACTGCGTAAATCGCAACAGCGTACGACCCGGGTTCGACCCCTGGTAGGGACAAGTGAAGCTGGAGAAATAAAACCTGTACTTCAACACCACACCGTTGATAGACTCCATTGATTGCTCAACTCGACGAAAACCGTCTAACATCATGAAATGGCCGAGTCGCATTCGACGCATGCGGCATGCCATGCTTCATACGAGACCTTCGTATCTGCACTCAGGAGCTAGCAGCGATCGCTGCCATGCGCTGAGTAAGCTGGTACCACTCCTGAAACAACCAATATTGGAGACAGGAGCATCAACATGCACCCGCTACGGTATCATCCTCTCCGCTGGTGGTATCGTCACGGACTTCATCAACGTCCTCATCAACCGAGGGAAGCTGACCTCCTCCACGGCCGCGCAGCTGAGCATTCTCGAGCTCGAGAGCTTTGACCCTCATGGTCAACCTGAACACAATATACTCGAGCAAGCGAATCATTATGCCGCACTCAGCGATTCGCTCATCCATTTCCGAGCAGTGCCGACTCGCCTGTAAACTCTGCAGCTTCCAGTGTTCCCTCTCACGTCTCGACTGGTCCAGGGCTGTTCGAACACGCGCTAGAGTCCCTCGAAGATCCAGTGCCTGGCACTATGCTGCGAACGCAACTTTTCACTCGCCATTTTACTTCTTGCTGCCAACGAATCACTTGATCAGCCCCTTCGTCACGAAGAGCCTTCAACGCCGAGATCTCTTCTTGCAATTCCTGAACGATTCTCCTGAAAGTTGTGCAATCCCAAAACTCCCCGGGACGAGGAACTCACTCGAGCCTGTCGTTATCGCTACGTACGTGACTAGCAGCCGCCTTTAATTCCTTCTTATCAGCGTTCAGAGACTGACACGTGAGCGAGTGAACAACGTGCGGGACGGTGCGAATCTGCTTACTTCCACTAGAGCTCGCAACTTGACAATATTGTCCTCCTTTTCCCGCCGCTCCTCCTTCAATGCAGCCACATAGTGGGCACTCCGCCGTAGGCAATCCTTCTTGTGTTCAGCCTCACATCGGAGTGCATCGAGACGGCTGCGGAAAGAGGCGTTCTGAAACCAGTCAGTGTGCCGTTTAACAGACACTGACGCGATGATTGCAACGTCGGGACCAAAGTGTGATCACCTCAGCCGCCAGGTCGGTGTTGATACGCTTAAGCTTTTCTATTGTCGCCATTTGATTAGAGAATCGTTGCGCAGTCTTATCTTCTACTTCTCGTGATGAGCATTTCCTCTCATGCGAGCTCACAGCCGATATCTTCGTTGGTTCAGAGCTCCCGCAAGAGGTGATCTGGTAAGGAAGCTTTCAAGGCTGCCGATCAGTATCCGACTCTCACTTTCTCTCGAGCATGGAGTTCATGGAGCGATAGCTCGAGTTGGCGGTATCGATTCTTTAGTACAGCCAGCTCCCTATCGAATGATCGATTGAAGGTTAGGAACAGAGACTCGAACCCCTCTCCCCTAACTGTTCGGCTGCCTTCCGCCTTCGGTCTGCCCCAGCCACCCTCTTCACGAGAGCGTCTCCCATATCCCGCAATCGCTCACACTCTCTCTTACTCGCCATGTGAAGTGAACGATAATGCCTGGCCCCGAGATCGGCTACCTAAGTCCGTTGCTACAGTAACTGCGGAACCGTGCACTCTGTCACTCACTGATGAGCGATCCTCAAAGGGTTCATTCGGCATGCAGAGGATACTCAGGAACGAGAGAACTGAATACTGTCCCAATCACCAAGAACACAACAAAGATTACACAACAACAAACGGAGGTCCTTTGCTTACCAGCGACCTGAACACAGAAATTCCATAGACTCTGCCAGCGTCACGCTGGAGCTGGGTAAGATGCTGTACTTCAAACCGGCGGCCCGGAAACCGGGGCTTGCGTTTGGCAATAGAGGACTGTTAGAAGGTTGAGATTGACTGCAGTGAAACAACTACCCGAATATCGACCTCGCAGTGCACTGAACGTTCCCTATCAAAGTTACCACTTTATTGGGTACATACGCTCCATATACATTCGAGGTTCTCAGCCCAGCCTGGGTTGTACTCGTCCAAGCCGCCCTTCGTATTATCTGATCTTCGAACTCCGGCGAGAATGCCCCGATCAGCCTCTCCGAGATGTCCTCTACTAGATGAGTCAGTCTGAACGGCGACCAGATCAGAACGCCGCGGAGACCACCACTCAGTAGTCGCCGACATGAGTGATAGGGTCGCGACTCGTTAATTTCACTGGGTGAATGGAGGTGAATGTACGAAGCGGATTGATCAGTGCATATACGAAGGCACATCAAAACTGTACTCCGAACTACTAACGGGCAAGAGATGCTCGAGAGGCGGCCGTATTGGATGAAAATCGCCATGAAGGTTAATAGGTTCGACTAACTGGAGGGAAGCAGGGAAGAACTCTACTATAATGCTCACTCCTCTGACATGCGAACTTACTCCGGCAAATGCATGACCATGCGAGTCGCATGGAGCATGGCATGTCGTTTTGTTTTCATCGAGTTGAGTAGTCGATGAAGTCCGACCCATTAATGCGACAAGATATCCGGCGCGGTCTATGATAAGAAGCAAGAATGTACAAGTTTTTCTTCGCTTTCACGGGTTGTCACAGATATTGCGCCAAGATCTACCCCATTAAATTTCTATCTTGGCGCACGAAATTGTAACGGGTTCGAGTAGATGTAGCGGAAGGGTGTGATGTGATAGTAAAGCCCACGGACTGGATAACACAAGTACGGATGAGCTTGTAGAGCCTCTACAGTAGAGGTAGCTGAGGTACGGAACCTTAGGGCAGTGACTCAAGAGGAGAGGGAAGGGAAACGTGCCGTCCAGCGTCTGGGCGAACTACCATCACCATTAGCTATAGATCTCAGGAAGCACGCAAGCACGTTGATGTGCGCAGGATCCAATAACAAACTAGCCCGCCTGGCGAAAGTGAAGCCTGTGATGGTGGTGTAGAGGCTGGGAAGGTGTAGATAGTTCTGGACGGCTAACGTAAAGCTCTTCATCAGCAAGATCAGTGAGGTTGTGACATAGGTCGCAGTATTCTTCAGACGCATTCCTTTGTGTCATTCAAATGACCAAAGCGATACACATATTCTATGAGTAACATCATGGCGATCGCGCCAAGAAATCGTCCGTGAAGCAATTACCGTTTCGGAGGCTCATGATCGCCATGAACTTAACCCAAAACTACAGACTATTTTCTGACCTATTCGCTTCACCTATCCATTGTTGTGTGATGACCAATGGATCGCCAGACTTGATCATTGACGTTTTGATGAAGCGAACGGAGTCGTTGTGCGAGTGGTGATCCAAATATATACGGCTCATCGTCAAAATCTCTATCATCGGAATTTTCCCTTGGGAGAGTGGATACCGCATGCAAAGTCATAAAACGGCACATTCTAACATTGTGGGTCTAAGGGAACTTCGTGTTGAGCGTAAGAATTTATGATTCGCTCATCTGTGACGCACGAAAGATCTACATATAGTACTAACGTATTTAATAGGAGTTGTTTCACGTTTTTGAATTGGTATGTTCGTTGGAATTTCGGAATGATTGTGACCAGCTGATGAAAATTGAGAAAAAATGCATTCTTCCAGAACAAGTGAAGTCATTAGAAATTCATGCAAAACATCAAGTTGACTTGGAAACGCTGTAGCTGACTTTCACACTTGAACGAGTCCGACATTATTTACTCTTGGATCACTACTTGTCACATTACTTGTTCCCAAACCGATCGGGACGAGGATCTGCACTGACTCGCATATCAATTGCATACTAGCCGATATGCGGCGGGTTTTGAACCCGAGTGGATACGCATATCATTGTACAGATGCGAACACAAGCAATGTCATGGGAAGGAGCGAGTACCTACCCAAGCATGCTCCACAGAGTATTCCGGATAACAACCGACTAGCTGGAGGGGTATGGAGTATCACAATGGTATACCCATTGCGTATCGCTGAGTATATGTATATTATATGCGATAGACTCGTTTGGGAGATCTAGCTCGTCATGAGAGTTGGCCACGCCAATCCGAGATAGATTGAGAACCGTATGACATCATTCCCACGACTGTTACAGCGTTTGATCTCCATATACTCAGCCACGGGCTGAACACAACCCCATTGTATCGGAAAGAGAAAAATGTGAACAAAGATGAAGATAAAAATAAATTGTAAAAAATAAAAAGATGAAAAACGTCTGAGAAGAAGGCTGGAGTCGAGTCGCATTGGCTTAGATATAATAAGAAGTGTTTCCTATCGAATCAGCTCAATAGAAAGTCCATGGCTTACGGAGCGTTTACGCTCCAACACGATCTGAGCATTGATCAGAGGCAGAAACATCGGAAGCCTCCATTGGAGGACCATGACATATCATAAAACCTAATGGCATTGGTCGGCGATACAATAACCAACGGCTAGCTCGAAGACACCCACAAAGCCGAGAACCAGACCTTGGCCGAAGTGCTCATCAGTTGCAACATACCCGCAAAACTCTTCTAGATCCTTATTTCCATAGTCTCCACATGCACACTCCACCTGGCGGACGGCGAACTCCAGCATCTTATTCGAGACCTTTTCGAAACAATCCCTGTCGCTGTGGAAAGGTTGATATGGGCAATACTCGAATCTGGTGAAGTCAACGAGTCGTCCGGGGACGATGGGATTGAAGAAAGAGTTGTAGGCGTCATGGGTCGGACACTGCTTAGTGCCGATGCATGCAGTGGTGGCGAGTTGAAGAGCACGGGAGCGCATGAAGATGTAACCGTTCAAGAACTGGTCGAGCGAGGCGATTCCCTTCTTGAGGTGATCACAGAACTCGTCGGTGGGTGAGAAGTGATCTCTCCCAGGTGACCTGGGGCCTGGGTCAGGTCCAGATCTCCGGCAAATCTCAGTGATCTGCTGGATGAAATACGCGTTGATGGCCGTACTGTGAATGGTTTTGCATTTAGAACAGAACCGGTAGCGACCCCTTCCACTTGCAAGATCTCCGTCTCCGAGAACCTCATCCAGCTCACGACTATTGGGGTTAGGCGGTGGAGGAGCCTCCATCAGGGCTTTGTCTATGAACTTGTGGACATCCGGATTACCAAGGAGGGCCGTGAAGTTTGCAACTAGATCGTCAGCGGAAGGATCAGCCTGGGTGCTCAGGACACCGGCGATGGTTGCGAAGATATTCAGCAGACGAGTCATAGATGGTAGGGGTGAATATACTGAAGACGAGGACAAGCCAGTGGAAAGTTGGAGAGAAGCTCTCGATCGGGTCTGATGGAGGCTTACTCGCACGAATAACAAACAAAGTCGGGCTGCTTCGCGCGATGAGCAGCGTCACGTCACTCCTGAAGGAAGAGCGGGGCTCATGGAGACTGGTCTCGTGTGCGGTCGCAGCTAAATTAACGTAACGAAATGTACGGAGCTGCAGTTCCAATGGTGATAACTTATCAGTGATAAGACTCTCTCTCAGAATCCGCGGATGAGATGTTCCTTTGTCGAGATTCTCATGATCATGCGAGCGACGAGTCCGCTGTCATTTGTTAGAAATGTAGAGGAGAGTTGTAGAAAATGACGGACTGAAACTCAATTCTCAAAACGTGAGGCGTGACAAGAGTGGGTGGCGCAACATTGGTGGCGCAACATTGGTGGCGCAACATTATGACGATGTATTCACCTACAATGAGACAACAACTGAGATATTATTCACAGAAATTTTCAAAGAGCATCAGCACTATCAGTTCGTTGGTGGTATCGCATGCACTTCCTGCTTTGAGCTCCCTCCACGGCGCTGATTCCCACTATAATACTCGCGTTCTCATGACTTGTCTACATTCATGATTATCAGCTCCCCCAACGGATGAATTGTTCCTTGCGAATTGAAACTCCCAATCCGGGAGAAAAGCTACTTGGAGCGCGGATCGCCACGAACGGTCAATGGCTTGTAGATGTCTTCTACTCAACGATTCCTGTTGATGAGACTCTGCCATCGAGCCAACGGACTGCTAAGGAACGTTGCGTGGCAGGGCTAATCCAAGCAGTCATTGTTAAATCAAGCAAGTCCTGTAATATCAAGCAGACCTTGTTATCTCAAGCTCGCTATAGCGCATGGGGGATATACCAAGAATGGGAAAGGGCTTCGCGAGCGAAGCGAGCGAAGAGGAAAATCAAAGCGCAAAGATGTTCTACGTTTCCCAGCAATATGACCCTTCTCATATCACTCCAAGTAAAGCACTTTTGGAGAATCGGAAAGAGTTAACTAAGTAACTCAATGTTCTGGGTGCGAACTAATGGTTATTGAATATAGGACGTTGGGGATGTTGGGATCTGGAAAACGTACCCACATCCCCAGGCGAGCCAAGATGTGAGGGGATTGTACTCGCAGTGGCGCGCTGATATTAGTTATGATGGTGCTACCACCAATTATCGATCAGTCATCTAAGTTCGTTCTACACAATATTATATTATTGATATGTGATACGCATATTACGTGATTCTCGTCCGAAACTTCTGCGAGAGCTTCGGTTCGGAAGTTCCAGACACCAATCCAAGTGGTAGCGACTTGCTACTAGCAAGAATCGTCGTTGTTTTTTTCTTTGTAAGGTAAAGGGTCCAGCTTGGCTTCTTGACACAGGGTGCATGTTTTTATTACAGAATGAAACGTGCACGCAGTGATGTTCGATGTGTTATGGTCATTGAGGCATGATGTCTCAGCCTGAGACTCTCAGGTATCTATCGGCTGTTCAATGACGAGCAGTGTCACCCAACATACGGAAAGCACTCAAACAGTTCGGTTGCTAGTCTTGCCAGTCGATAAGTAACAATGACAAGGCGGGTCACACTGGCTGCCAAGGAGAAGCCATTCGAGGGAGAGTCGAACTCGCGTCATATTTTTCATTCTAGTGAAAACCTAATCGATGAGCGGGGCGCGCGCAATTTCACCGCCAGATTGTTCATCAGTTGCAGACATGCGGCGGAGATGTAGACCTCGGAGTAGGAAGCGAGTGTGCCAAGGGCTTTCCCTAGTATTACTGGGTGTCAGCTTTGAGCACATCGACGGCTTACCGAGAGTTTGCTCTCCCCATTTTTTCACTGCTGGAGGTGAACCTCGGAGTAGGAAGCGAGTGTGCCAAGGGCTTTCCCTAGTATTACTGGGTGTCAGCTTTGAGCACATCGACGGCTTACCGAGAGTTTGCTCTCCCCATTTTTTCACTGCTGGAGGTGTCGCTGACGGAAGTAGATCTCCAAGTAGCAAGCGAGTGTGCCAACGGTGCTCCTTTGACGGTCGGGTGTCGAACTTGAGCTCACCGCAGGCTTAGCAAGAGGTACTTAGCGAGGAGTTTAGGTAGACCAATATGAAGTCTCACCATTTTTCGCTCAACATGTTTCATGTATGTGGTACAAGTACTGTTACGTTGTGTTTCCGAATCCGCTAATATTTTTGTTACGTGAGCCTGGTGTCCGAATCATCGAGCTTCTCCGATTTGATGGGCAACAAGAGAGGAGGGCGTCGCAAGCGCATGAATGCTCGGCAGGTAGGGAAAGCCACTGTACTAAAATCGTGATCTTTATCACAATCATAGAAAGAAGAACATGAGGCTACCAGAGCGGAGTTGCAGAGACTTCAGGGAGAAATCTCTCGGTTGTAATGGGAACACCATGAGGCTTAGGTGACTGGGGGACATGCTCTCATGAGTACGCAGTGGAAGTGCTTAGGGGCACGCAGGACCCGTAAGTTTGCCACTTTATGCCTGTCTAACATTTGCCGTTCACATCATATATATTCCAGAGAATCGGGGACTCCCCACTGTCCGTAGAGGCCGCCCAACAAGGCGACGGGTCGGTGCTCTAGGTCGGTATCATTTCGCTGCTTCGGCGTCGCGTGCAGGTGACATGAGGATAACGCAACTCGTATTGTTAATGACCGTCATGCAGTTCCTGTCTCTGTTCACCGGGACCAGATAAGACAGGAGACTTATGCAGGCGACAGTGATGGCATAGACTCGGAATCTAGCATTGGAGAGAGACGTAAACACATCATGTCTTAATGGTTCCATATCAATTGAATGTGGACTCCCTATGGGAAAGATAGGAGTGATTATGTCAACAAGATTGTTTCTCAGACTTTTCTATCTTGTCGTGCATGCCAGGCATGGTGAACTTTTGCAGGGGATTGCCGGCCATGTGGGGCATAAGATGCTCTGTTTTTAGGACGCGTGCTCGATAGCATCCCTCGAAGGTAGTTCCCACTGGAGTAGTAGAACTGCAACTGCCTCGGTCAACGATGGGGAATCTCTACTACAAGGTAGCAATTCGTCAGGAGAATCGGGATGTTACGAGCTCGGCGCAGTATAAAATACGATTGTTGTTAGCAGTGCTTACACACCATAGGTTGATGACTCAGGCCTCCCAAATGATATAGACGATGGTGACTGGCAAGAAGAATGACAGACGACGAAGCAAACAGTGATGAAGCAAGCTCGGTGAGCGCAAGCTGCTCGTCGATGCAATTCCGGAATGAATCTATTCCGAGCGTCGCTTGGCAGAATGAAGGGAACATAAGTCCTCGTTCATCCGAAGAGCAAAGTAAGGAGTACAGGAGGAATCATCTGTAGAATGAGTATTCTCTACACCTCAAGGAAGCTCTCAGGTTTAATCTGGCCAGTGGCTGATCACTGGTGATTTGTATGAATTGGACTTCAGTCTGCAGCTTGTGACCTGGGTATTAGTGTACCTCTCAATACGGTGATAACGGATATTAATACTTCTTCATGTCAACTGCCATTCCTAAGAGAACATCCCGTTGCGAAATGAATGTAAAAAATGTTTCATGATATATGCGGATACTGTTCAGCTCCGAGTTGATTGAGGGATATACCTGGTGTTGCTGCTTTGAAGGACAGAGCACGAATGTGCCTTGATTGTGCTCCATTTGACAACGAAAACATAAAGTTGACGCAGTATGTAACAGATTTTATATTACCGGCGAAGCAAGTTACAATAGTTACTTGTAATCCCAAGCACACCGCGCTGCTTGGAATAACAAGCTGTGCATGGCTCTCGCAATCCCTGCTTGCAATAACCTCTTCTGCTTGTAATAAACCAATTTCGCCGAATAGAAACTGGATTTGAACTCCACACTGATCTATGATCTTAGATCATGAACCCAACACGCGAAGAAGCGCAAGATTCGGATTTCTACGACCAAATGAATGGTAATAGAGACCGTGTGACATAATCTTCTCACAGAGACACAGAGTGGTGGTGCCAGAATTCGCTGGAACGGTGTAATACAATCCGGCAATCGCAACTTTTTGCTAATGTTGCGGGTTTGCCAAATGCTATAATTCCTGGCAGTCTCACTTTTTTGCTCATTTGTATGTGCTGCTTTTTCAGTTACAAAGTAGCAACCACATTTACACCCTAGCAATTTCTGGTATAGGTTTTAGCAACCAAATGTTGAAAGTAGCAAATTCGAAAGTGTTTTCCAGCAAGTCGCTCTTTTTTGCTCTTTTTTTGCTGCATTGTATATTCCCCCGGAATGTTTTACACCCTGGCACTTTTGCCCAAATGTGCTTCGCCCGCACATTTTCGTTATTCTGGCAAGTTGTGCTCATTTGCTGTTTAATATGTTTCGCGTTGTAATAATATAATCTGGCACCTTTCAAGGTTTGCTCTTGTGTGATGTTCCTGCATGAAATATACAAATTGGCAGTGGCCGGTATGTGACAATGCTGCGCTACTTTCATGTTTTGGCTATTTGCTCTCTTGTAACTTACGCCCTGCGGGAATATATACTAGCGTTTTGCTCACTCGCTCAAACTGCGTCTCTGTTGGGGTTATTAGCAAACTTATCATTTTGCATTATTCGTACGAGCAATATACAATCGAGCAAACATAGTTATGGGATAGCGTTTCTCGTTCGATTACGGTATTACGCCTTATATCTTACGCTCCAGAACATGTTCATGCCCTGTGCACTTACTAAGTATCTTATCTATCAAAGGTGTCACACTTTGTGTCTCACTTCAAGTGAGTCACTTAGTATCGGGTCAAAGCGTGATAGCACTCTAGTGAGATATATCATTCACTCCGAAGACAGCGCGAGTGATGATCAATGCTGAATACCAAACACATGATTGCTCTTGCATGTCGTGATTGAATCAGATGAGATAACAGTTAAAGTGAGTCCCATCTTCGAGTATCCTCCCTCTTTTAGCATCGTATCAGTTGTGTCTCATGGTTTGGTACGATTGTACGAATTGACGACTCAACAATACCCAGAAGTTAAACCCTAAAGTAGGCATTACGTAAGTATTACGGGCAACTTTGACATTCTACACGAGAAACATTCACTCATGGGCAGTGGCACTCATCGGAGCGTCTTCGTGGAGCTATTGTTATGGACTTCGCAGAGGTGCCGAAGGATTGTACAGGGGAAACGCAACACGGACTAAATTACTGATTATGAACTCTACAGCCCTCCGCACACAATATTCACTCCCGGGCACCACTAGAGGGCCTTCATAGAGATACTATTAAGGGCTACAAGAGAAGCATATTGAGAAACGTCCAAATTTTTCTCTACCAATCACCGAGACAGCTACTTGTAGCAACTACAACAGCTGGGCACCACTGACTCAGTGGCACCGAGGAGCCTACCTTACTGCGAGTGCGTACATGGTCGCCAGTCTCCAATGATGGGAGAAACTACTCCGATTCCTCACGCTCGTCCTCTTTCGACCGCTTCTGCTGCAATTCTTTTGCCGCGTGGCTCTCATACTCCTCCACCAATAAAATAGCATTGTTGTTAGGCGAGTACTTTCGCATTATCTCCTCACATCTGGTACCTCGGGAGAACTTGTTCAGCACCGGGTAGATGCGGAGTGCTAACTTAGCACTGCTAAGCCAGCCTGCCTCTTTCCTCGATAGTCTCGTTCGCGAGGGGCATCTTTCTGCAATGACCAGTATTTGCTCAGACTATAGGCCATGTAAGGATCAGGATGCGTGTATGAAAGTCACGACATCTCGCATGGGCACCACTGGGGTGCCTGCAATACAGCACTGCACTGCAGATGAGTGATCCGTGTTGATCCAAATAAGTGATCTCGGATCACTCAGTACGAGTGATTCCGCCCAATACGAACTACCATCTAAACACAAATCCGCTCCCTCGTCCTTCTGTGACCATGTGCGGATTGCAATGATGTGGAAAATATGAAAATCCAACGAACCCTTAACGAATCTAAGTCTTTACTAACGACCTACTACCACTTACAATAGTCCATCCATCATCCTCCCAGTGCTGCAACTATACTTATCTATATCGACAGAACCAAAGAACTTTGCGAAATAGTCACCACTCAGAGACTTCGGAACTATAATGCAATGCTCAACACAATCACCAACAACCCACCAAGGTTCGACTCTCGCGTGCGAAATTTCAATTTCTTCTTCCGATTATAAAACAGCAAAAATTTGCTCCATTGCGGGGTTGCCCATTCGTAAAGCGGCAAATTGCTCCTCTGAAAAGTAGCAATTTGCTCAATAGCAGAAGGGGCAATTTATTGGTTTGCCCCTTTTTTGAGCAATATTGCTCAATTTTGTTACATAGTAGCACTTCACATAGCAGCAACTTTTGTATATTGTAGCAAATTTCTGAAA
>NW_003200415.1:230852-237229 GCF_000006405.1 Perkinsus marinus ATCC 50983
TGCCTATGTGCTGCGTGCTAGGCAATGTGACTGTGGTGTTAAGCCAATGCACGGCGTGTTGTGAGGTTCGGTATTATCACCGCCCTCTGCTGCCTAGTTGGCTAACACTCAGTCTCACCCAACACTCCCAAATAACTAACGCGATGCGATGAAGCGTGCCTTGACTGTACTTCAACACCACACCGTTGATAGACTCCATCGATTGCTCAACTCGACGAAAACCGTACAACATGATGAAATGGCTGAGTCGCGTCCGACGCATGCGGCATGCCATGCTTCATACCAGACCTTCGTATCTGCACTCAGGAGCTAGCAGCGATCGCTGCCATCCGCTGAGTAAGCTGATACCACTCCTGAAAACAACCAATATTGGAGACAGGAGCATCAACATGCACCCGCTACGGTATCATCCTCTCCGCTGGTGGTATCGTCACGGACTTCATCAACGGCGCCCTCATCAACCGAGGGAAGCTGACCTCCTCCACGGCCGCGCAGCTGAGCATTCTCGAGCTCGAGAGCTTTGACCCTCATGGTCAACCTGAACATCATATACTCGAGCAAGCGAATCTTTATGCCGCACTCAGCGATTCGCTCATCCATTTCTGAGCAGTGCTGAGTCGCCTCTAAACTCTGCTGCTTCCAGTGATCCCGCTCACGTCTCGACTGGTCCAGGGCTGTTCGGACACGCGCTAGGGTCCCTCGAAGATCCCGCGCTTCCTGCTGGAAGTCCAATGCCTAGCACGATGCTGCGGACGCAACTTTTCACTCGGCATTTTACTTCTCGCTGCAAACGAATCACTTGATCATCCCCTTCGTCACGAAGAGCCTTCAACGCCGAGATCTCTTCTCGCAATTCCTGAACGATTCTCCTGAAAGTAGTGCAATCCCAAAACTTCCCGAGATGAGGAACTCACTCGAGCCTGTCGTTGTCGCTACGTACGTGACTAGCAGCCGCCTTTAATTCCTTCTTATCAGCGTTCAGAGACTGACACGTGAGCGAGTGAACATTGTTCACTGAACAACGTGCGGGACGGTGCGAATCTGCTTACTTCCACTAGAGATCCCAACTTGACAATATTGTCCTCCTTTTCCCGCCGTTCCTCCTTCAATGCAACCACATAGTGGGCACTCCGCCGTAGGCAATCCTTCTTGTGTTCAGCCTCACATCGGAGTGCATCGAGCCGACTACGGAAAGAGGCGTTCTAAAACGAGTCAGTGTGCCGTTTAACAGACACTGACGCGATGATTGCAACGTCGGGACCAAAGTGTGATCACCTCAGCCGCCAGGTCGGTGTTGATACGCTTGAGCTTTTCTATTGTCGCCATTTGATTAGAGAATCGTTGCGCAATCTTATCTTCTACTTCTCGTGATGAGCATTTCTTCTCATGCGGGCTCACAGCCGATATCTTCGTTGGTTCAGAGCTCCCGCAAGAGGTGATCTGGTGCGGAAGCTTTCAAGGCTGCCGATCAGTATCCGACTCTCACTTTCTCTCGAGCACAGAGTTCATGGAGCGATAGCTCGAGTTGGCCGTATCGATTCTTTAGTGCAGCCAGCTCCCTATCGAATGATCGATTGAAGGTTAGGAACAGAGACTCGAGAACCCCTCTCCCCTAACTGTTCGGCTGCCTTCCGCCTTCGGTCTGCCCCAGCCACCCTCTTCACGAGAGCGTCTCCCATATCCCGCAATCGCTCACACTCTCTCTTACTCGCCATGTGAAGTGAACGATAATGCCTGGCCCCGAAATCGGCTACCTAAGTCCGTTGCTACAGTAACTGCGGAACCGTGCACTCTGTCACTCACTGATGAGCGATCCTCAAAGGGTTCATTCGGCATGCAGAGGATTTTTTTAGTTCTCTCAGTGATGAGAGAACTAAAGACTGTCCCAATCACCAAGAACACAACAAACATTACACAACAACAAACGGAGGTCCTTTGCTTACCAGCGACCTGAACACAGAAATTCCATAGACTCTGCCAGCGTCACGCTGGAGCTGGGTAAGATGCTGTACTTCAAACCGGCGGCCCGGAAACCGGGGCTTGCGTTTGGCAATAGAGGACTGTTAGAAGGTTGAGATTGACTGCAGTGAAACAACTACCCGAATATCGACCTCGCAGTGCACTGAACGTTCCCTATCAAAGTTACCACTTTATTGGGTACATACGCTCCATATACATTCGAGGTTCTCAGCCCAGCCTGGGTTGTACTCGTCCAAGCCGCCCTTCGTATTATCTGATCTTCGAACTCCGGCGAGAATGCCCCGATCAGCCTCTCCGAGACGTCATCTACTAGATGAGTCAGTCTGAACGGCGACCAAATCAGAACGCCGCGGAGACCACCACTAAGTAGTCGCCGACATGAGTGATAGAGTCGCGACTCGTGAATCTCACTGGGTGAATGGAGGTGAATGTACGAAGCGAACTGATTAGTGCATATACGAAGGCACATCAAAACTGTACTCCGAACTACTAACGGGCAAGAGATGCTCGAGAGGCGGCCGTATTGGATGAAAATCGCCATGAAGGTTAATAGGTTCGACTAACTGGAGGGAAGCAGGGAAGAGCTCTACTATAATGCTCACTCCTCTGACATGCGAACTTACTCCGGCAAATGCATGACCATGCGAGTCGCATGGAGCATGGCATGCGTCACATGTCGTTTTGTTTTCATCGAGTTAAGTAGTCGATGAAGTCCGACCCATTAATACGACAAGATATCCGGCGCGGTCTATGATAAGGAGCAAGAATGTACAAGTTTTGCTTCGCTTTCACGGGTCGTCACAGATATTGCACCAAGATCTACCCCATTAAATTTCTACCTTGGCGCACGAAATTGTAACGGGTTCGAGTAGATGTAGCGGAAGTGTGTGATGTGATAGTAAAGCCCACGGACTGGATAACACAAGTACTGATGAGCTTGTAGAGCCTCTACAGTAGAGGTAGCTAAGGTACGGAACCTTAGGACAGTGACTCAAGAGGAGAGGGAAGGGAAACGTGCCGTCCAGCGTCTGGGGCCCAGACTCTGGGCGAACTACCATCACCATTAGCTATAGATCTCAGGAAGCACGCAAGCACATTGATGTGCGCAGGATCCAATAACAAACTAGCCCGCCTGGCGAAAGTGAAGCCTGTGATGGTGGTGTAGAGGCTGGGAAGGTGTAGATAGTTCTGGACGGCTAACGTAAAGCTCTTCATCAGCAAGATCGGTGAGGTTGTGACATAGGTCGCAGTATTCTTCAGACGCATTCCTTTGTGTCATTCAAATGACCAAAGCGAAACACATATTCTATGAGTAACATCATGGCGATCGCGCCAAGAAATCGTCCGTGAAGCAATTACCGTTTCGGAGGCTCATGATCGCCATAAACTTAACCCAAAACTACAGACTATTTTCTGACCTATTCGCTTCACCTATCCATTGTTGTGTGATGACCAATGGATCGCCAGACTTGATCATTGACGTTTTGATAAAGCGAACGGAGTCGTTGTGCGAGTGGTGATCCAAATATATACGGCTCATCGTCAAAATCTCTATCATCGGAATTTTCCCTTGGGAGAGTGGATACCGCATGCAAAGTCATAAAACGGCACATTCTAACATTGTGGGTCTAAGGGAACTTCGTGTTGAGCGTAAGAATTTATGATTCGCTCATCTGTGACGCACGAAAGATCTACATATAGTACTAACGTATTTAATAGGAGTTGTTTCACGTTTTTGAATTGGTATGTTCGTTGGAATTTCGGAATGATTGTGACCAGCTGATGAAAATTGAGAAAAAATGCAATCTTCCAGAACAAGTGAAGTCATTAGAAATTCATGCAAAACATCAAGTTGACTTGGAAACGCTGTAGCTGACTTTCACACTTGAACAAGTCCGACATTATTTACTCTTGGATCACTACTTGTCACATTACTTGTTCCCAAACCGATCGGGACGAGGATCTGCACTGACTCGCATATCAATTGCATACTAGCTGATATGCGGCGGGTTTTGAACCCGAGTGGATACGCATATCATTGTACAGATGCGAACACAAGCAATGTCATGGGAAGGAGCGAGTACCTACCCAAGCATGCTCCACAGAGTATTCCGGATAACAACCGACTAGCTGGAGGGGTATGGAGTATCACAATGGTATACCCATTGCGTATCGCTGAGTATATGTATATTATATGCGATAGACTCGTTTGGGAGATCTAGCTCGTCATGAGAGTTGGTCACGCCAATCCGAGAATCTCGGACCGAGATAGATTGAGAACCGTATGACATCATTCCCACGACTGTTACAGCGTTTGATCTCCATATACTCAGCCACGGGCTGAACACAACCCCATTGTATCGGAAAGAGAAAAATGTGAACAAAGATGAAGATAAAAATAAATTGTAAAAAATAAAAAGATGAAAAACGTCTGAGAAGAAGGCTGGAGTCGAGTCGCATTGGACTGGATGTAATGAAGGAGCATCAGGCGCTGGTGGAGTCTCAGTGGCTTGGATGTAATAAGAAGTGTTTCTATCGGATCAGCTCAATAGAAAGTCCATGGCTTACGGAGCGTTTACGCTCCAACACGATCTGAGCATTGATCAGAGGCAGAAACATCGGAAGCCTCCATTGGAGGATCATGACATATCATAAAACCTACTGGCATTGGTCGGCGACACAATAACCAACGGCTAGCTCGTAGACACCCACAAAGCCGAGAACCAGACCTTGGCCGAAGTGCTCATCAGTTGTAACATACCCGCAAAACTCTTCTAGATCCTTATTTCCATAGTCTCCACATGCATACTCCACCTGGCGGACGGCGAACTCCAGCATCTTCTTTGATACCTTTTCGAAACAATTCCTTTCGCTGTAAAAAGGTCTATATGGGCAATACTCGAATCTGGTGAAGTCAACGAGTCGTCCGGGGACGATGGGATTGAAGAAAGAGTTGTAGGCGTCATGGGTCGGACACTGCTTAGTGCCGATGCATGCAGTGGTGGCGAGTTGAAGAGCACGGGAGCGCATGAAGATGTAACCGTTCAAGAACTGGTCGAGCGAGGCGATTCCCTTCTTGAGGTGATCACAGAACTCGTCGGTGGGTGAGAAGTGATCTCTCCCAGGTGACCTGGGGCCTGGGTCAGGTCCAGATCTCCGGCAAATCTCAGTGATCTGCTGGATGAAATACGCGTTGATGGCCGTACTGTGAATAGTTTTGCATTTAGAACAGAACCGGTAGCGATCCCTTCCACTTGCAAGATCTCCGTCTCCGAGAACCTCATCCAGCTCACGGCTATTGGGGTTAGGCGGTGGAGGAGCATCCATCAGGGCTTTGTCTATGAACTTGTGGACATCCGGATTACCAAGGAGAGCCGCGAAGTTTGCAACTTGATCGTCAGCGGAAGGATCAGCCTGGGTGCTCAGGACACCGGCGATGGTTGCGAAGATATTCAGCAGACGAGTCATATGGTAGGGGTGAGTATACTGAAGACGAGGACAAGCCAATGGAAAGTTGGAGAGAAGCTCTCGACCGGGTCTCATGGAGGCTTCCTCGCACGGATAACTAACAAAGTCGGGCTGTTTTGCGCGATGAACCGTGACGTGACGCCACCGTGACGCCGTCACGTCACTCCTGAAGGAAGAGGAGACGTCACGGTACTGGTCTCGTGTGCCGTCGCAGCTACATTAAGGTACCGAAATGTACGGAGTTGGAGTTCCAATAATGATAACTTATTAGTGATAAGACTATCTCTCAGAATCCGCGGATGAGACTCTCATGATCATGCGAGCGACGAGTCCGCTGTCATTTGTCAGAAATTTAGAGGAGAGTTGCAGGACATGATAGAGTGAAATCCGATTCTCAAAACGTGAAGCGTGAGATGAGTTGGTGACGCGACTTTTAGACGATGTATTGCATCATGCAAATTCGCCTACAATGAGACAACAACTAAGTTTTCATTTACGGGAAATTCTCAAGGAGCATCAGCATTATCAGTTCGTCGGTGGTATCGCATGCACTTCCTGCTTCGAACTCCCTCCACGGCGCTGATTCCCACTATAATACTCGCGTTCTCATGACTTGTCTACATTTATTGTAGATTTACCAACACGGAAGACAAGTATTCAGGTAAGAACCAACTGACAGATCCTTGCTAGTAGTAATCCACCCGAACGACTAGTATAACCGCTTGCGGCAACCCGCGCGCACAACAGTGGAGCGGCACGCATGTGACAGCAAGCACGCATACACAATGTCAGTGGAGCATCCTAATCCAATATAATTCATGATTATGATCTCCCCCAACGGATGAACCGTTCCTTTGCGATTGGAACTCCCAATTTCGGGAGAAAAGTTATTTGAAGCGCGCATTGCGGCGACCGGTCGATGACTTGTA
>NW_003200415.1:237329-286234 GCF_000006405.1 Perkinsus marinus ATCC 50983
ACCACTTTCTGGTTCGGGTTTCTACACCCAGATTCTATGAGCAATAGAGTATTGGAATGTGGAAGGAACTTCAGACTGAAGGCTTTAGTAGCAGACTCAGTAAGGTTGAGTCAACTTACCTACCGGCAGCATTGTTGGGCTTTTATGTCATGTCACAGTCAACAGACGCGACCATTTTGAAAGACTAAAGCTCAAAAACCCGAAAAACTGAATTTTTTTTCAATTCTTTCTAGAAACAATCGAACTAGTATTTCTTCGTATTCTTCTCGAAAACAAATAACTAGAAAGAAATAAAAAGAAATAATTAGGGAGAACCCGTAAATCGCATCATGCGATTTACGTAGTGTTCTTTTTCACAGAAACGTGAAGCGCATCGCTCCGTAGGAGTTAAGCAAGATAAATGAAGGTCCATTTACGGGGCTAGTTCGAGGACGAATGCATTGTGATTTACCGTTAGATGGGAATGAGCTCGCCGAGCTCGCTGAGCTCAGCTCAGAATCCTCCTCGTGGAAACTCAACTATAATGTTTATTGTATTTTTTAAGTCGTATGGAGGGCTTCTAGGTTATCTCCATTTGATTGGCTTCACAACACCCTAGTTCATTGACCTTCGTGGTTGACGTAATGTTAGAGCTAGGATGTTGTACATAGGAGGTAAAGCTTAGAAGCGCCACGGGCTTAATAAACCGGTGGCAACCACCCAAACCTTCATATTTCTGAACATAGTATAGGTGGTTACAGCAAATCCATAAATATGGAGTTGAAACTTTCAAGGGAACTACAAGATCACTTTCAACTTGGAAGTGATCTTGTAGTTCTCTTTAGAGTGACTCAGTTATTACTGCGCACGAACACTCGTGTGCGTGCGTGCGTCCGTCCGTCCGTCCGTCCGTCCGTCCGTCCGTCCGTCCGTCCGTCCGTCCGTCCGTCCGTCCGTCCGTCCGACCGACCGACCGACCGACCGACCGACCGACCGACCGACCGACCGACCGACCGACCGACCGACCGACCGACCGACCGACCGACCGACCGACCGACCGACCGACCGACCGACCGACCGACCGACCGACCGACCGACCGACCGACCGACCGACCGACCGACCGACCGACCGACCGACCGACCGACCGACCGACCGACCGACCGACCGACCGACCGACCGACCGACCGACCGACCGACCGACCGACCGACCGACCGACCGACCGACCGACCGACCGACCGACCGACCGACCGACCGACCGACCGACCGACCGACCGACCGACCGACCGACCGACCGACCGACCGACCGACCGACCGACCGACCGACCGACCGACCGACCGACCGACCGACCGACCGACCGACCGACCGTGCGTGAGCAAAAATTCTGACCCGACCAGGGCGATTCAGAAGACAAACAGGGTATCACTCTGTCCCCCGTTGACTCCTCATCAGCGTAAAAATATAGCGAAAGTGTGGCTGTTGCTTTGCCCGCTTATTTTTCACGAAACGATTCTGCGCACAAGTGATGAACTGTTAGCTCAGCACGTTAGTATTCACGACTCCCAACCGAATGACTATTAACAACGAGTAGACAAGTTTACGGTTGTGAAACTGAGATTGAGCGTATCAATGTCATTTAATATAATGGCTCAGGGAAAAAACACCATCAATTGCGGGGCACGCACGTACACAGGACTGCACGCACGAACAAAGCAAGACCGGGCTCGTCAATCCTCAATACGCCCCCTCTGCCCCGACAATTGAGGGTGATGCAGAATCGGCACAACATTATAGTGATGATGATCAACAACGCTACCGTCAGTTAAGACAATACGGATCCTTCTACCTTCATCTAGCAGATCCTTCACATGACCCAAACGGTATCCGGGGCTCAGCTTCTTTTCCGGATGGTAGATCAGCACTGGGTCACCAATCGTAGGCTTCAGGATCTTGTTCTTCAAGCTCTGGTACCCCATAGAGCGAGCGACAGCCATCCTCATGTCGCGGAACATCTCATTCAGGAAATAACACCGCACTGCTCTAACGCGGTGAGAAATAGGAAGAGTAGAAGAGCCACCAGCGAGGACGCAACCTCGCTTACGAGTAAATCCACGAGCCAATTGATCAGGCGTAACCACGACAAACTCGCCAGATGGCTCGTCAGAGTTAGCATAATCCAACGGACGAGTATTCATCAGGAACGTTACCTCCCTGCAGATACTCTCCAAATCGACATCGTCCTTGCGTCGCGGACGTCGTCGTCCCACAAATCCCGCTTGGCTCCTCAGAAGCGTCTTTGCGATCTTTATGCCAATACCATGAGCACGTTCACCGCCACCACTACGCCATGGAGATCGCACTGGCAGCAATGAAACCGTCCCATTCAACAGGCGAGAAACCTCTTTGGGGAAACGTGCACTGCGGAAGTAAGCAGCATTATCACACCACAATCTTCTCAACCCGCCTTGTTCAGTCTGCACTCGGACGAGAGAATTCAAGACGTCTATCGTGGTCTCGCCAGTCGGAACCCAAGTGGAGTGGAAGGTATGGAGACAGTAGACGGTAAGCACCTTGGTCGTCCCGGACCAACCTTTGATATCTCCAAGGCTCAGGACGTCGACGAACACATCGTGGTACGGTTCCCACGCTGTGGCTTGGGTGCGATGAGGTCCAGCACCCGGTGGCTGAGTCCACGTACGACGAGCTCGGATGAGCTGACAAACGAAACAGTGCTTTACCAAGGCGCGAACATCCATACGTAGGCGAGGCAAGTAGAACCGATCATACACAGATGCCACAGTCGAGCGGACATTTCCGTGTTTGCTCAGCCGGTGCGAGTCGAGACAGATCTTTGCTCGAAACGCACGACAACACTCATCCTTCGGGATAACAGGCAAGTAGGTACAACCACCGTCTGCAGAGCCGTTTCGGAAACAATACACCCCTGCGGTCTCATCGTGTACGTACGGGCCGGCACACGACAGAAAAGGAGGCTTCATCTGCTGCTGCAGAGATCTCACAAGGTAGTTGACATTATCGGCCTCGAGTCGGACATCCTCAACTCTCTTCGCAGACGGCCTCAGAGCATTGAAAACTCTGTGCAGGAAGAGGAAATCGGTAAGGACGCCATTCACATCCCAATTGCAACCACATAGAGTCTCGATAAATGGCTTCGGCTGTTGTTCATCGGCAGCGGAATCGGCTGCACAACAGGCAAGGAAACTCTCTGTAGAAGGCATAGCACTCAAAAGAGTGTAAATGTCCACATCATGAGCATCTTCATCCATCAGCTCCGCCCCCTCAGATCTCATGATCCAAGACAGGCCTACTCCTTCAGCTTCCGGCTCTGAGAAGATCTCGGGGAAGTCACCAGTGTTACCAGGACCACCATGGAGAGCATCGACCAGCTTCATCCGTTGGCCTGATTCTAGGTGGACCTCTCTCTCGAAGAGTCGCGAGAGCATATCCGGCATGGTGTTCGACTTACCCTCGATGTGTTTCACCACCACTGTTCCGGCCCCCAAGGTCTTCAGGTAGTCGAGCTCATCCCGGAGGGCGTTGAGGGTTCGCAACACTGCCCTCCGCTCTAGTGATGATCTAGACACACCCCCATGACCGTTGATCCACTGCACCGTCGGTTTATTATCCGATCTTACGGTCAAGGTAATCGAAGGTAAGGTTCCTGACAGTGTCGTCGCTAAGTGAGCCACAATATCAATAGCGCACTGCACCGCTCGACAACAAACGGATAATTCACGGCGATTTGAATGATAATGTTGCTGAGCGAGAGTGAATCTCCAAGCCCCAGATGCAAGAAGATATCGAGTGGCTCCACTATCACCATTTGGGTGCACTATCGATACAGTGTACCCTGCTCCAATGTTAGAGGCATCGGCCGCGACTTCGATATGTAAAGGATCAGCGCTTTCTCGAAGTGGAGTGTCATGTAAGCACGGAGTGATCGTCGCCGTTCTCTCTAAAATCCAGTTCATCAGCGACCGAGCAACAGACCTCTGTAGATCAGATAGTTTGGAAAAATCGCACGAGCTTCTCCAATCGACCTTCGCAAAGGTGTGGGCAAACCAGCTTCGGATAGTATCCGCTAGCACCCGGTCGATTGGGTGGCAACCAGCACAGTCATATGCTAGGTTCCCGCCGAGAGAGAAGATAAAAGCCTTAGTCACCGTCGTCGTGACGTTACCATCCAACACTTGTAACACTGATGTGGCCTGCTGCCGAGCCAACTGGAGCCGATCACCTCGGTTGCAATCGACGCGAAGAAGAGGCGTCGGTCCACTCTCATCGTAAGTCATTGTGCATCCCAGTAAGTCGGCGGAATCCGACCATACGAAGAGGGAAGTCGGTAGGTTCATCCGCTCTAGGATATCGGCAACATGACTCCTTGATGACCTGATGGCGATCGCTTGGAATTTCTTCCGAGATACCCCGAAGGCGCATCTCTGTAGTGTATATATCAACCAACATACTGCTGAAGCACCGTCCACTCCCGCACATAGAATGTCATCAACGAAGCAGAGTAATAGGAAACAAAGAAGCAACATTGCACAGAGAGCTCTGAATGCTGCTATCAGGTCTCCCAGAGTATGCCCCAAACTTCCAGGACCAGTGGTGACGCCGAAGACACAGCGGTTGCTCGTGTACAGCGATGAACGTACCACCAACAAGGCAAGTAGGCCCAACCAGCGCAATTTATAGAACGCGCGTGAACAATCCATGACCCACATGACTCCCGATCCATACAGACGAGTCACCGCTATGCAGATAGAAACCGTGACCGAGGAACTGGACCCTCTTGTGAAACGACGATTGGCCCGTCGCAGATCGACGACAAGTCTATCTCGTCGCTTGAGAGCTCCTGGGATCATGAATACAACCGATGGAGGGAGAATGTGGGTGGTCTTGGAGAGTGTGTGAATCTCTTCCTCAGATCTCTTTATCCACCATCCTCTCTCTTCATATCCTCGGACTAGCTCGTCAAAGGTCTTCTGCTTCTCGAGGGTTAATCGTTCGTATGCGCGTTCCGCAATTCGACGGACAGCCGTTGGAATTTGTACATGACTCGCCTCGCCCAAGGAATCACATCTAAGCTCAAACACGTGAGTCTGTCGGGAGTCGTCACGTATTTCATCAGCACGGAGCTTCCGTAGACGAGCAAACCAGTGTTGACACTTCCGCATTGGCCACCACCCTTGGCTGACCAATCGGTCAAGCAGGTCAGTTGAGATTGGTGGTACCGTGTCGAAAGGAATGTCCATCTCCTCAGATGATGAGGGCGGGAGGGGAAGTCGTTCATAGGATGTGTCTGCATCCTGTCGGCCCTCAATCATAGTCGTCAGCAGGCAGCCAGCAGCTTCGTCGTCCCATTTCCCATCCCCTAGACTGGGATCAAGAATACATATATTAGACTCTTCGGTCACTGAGCATCGAGCAACGGTAGGCACCGATTCTTGCGGGAATCGGACAAGGGGCAGATCATTACCAGCGAGCGTCACTCGGCTCTCGCCTGAGTCAATCGATATTTTATAATCACGCAAAAAGACTCGACCCGCGATAATCACTGGGCAATCAGATAAGGGGCCCCGTGATACTTGAGGTAGCAGGTACAAATATCTGTCACGAGTAGTTCCCCATCCCTGCTGTTCCCGGAGCTGCATTGGGAACTTCACTTTGCGACTCACTTTTCGACTGGACGAGTCAGCAAGCTTCACTTGGAAACTACACGTCTCAATTGGGAATGATTTTAAAGGGAAAGAGTCATCGTACAATAAAAAATCAAGACCAGCCCCGGTGTCTAATAATAACCGGGCATCTATCCAACTCATACAAGTGGGGGTAGTAGCAAGACGACAACATAACCAGTAAGCAGATGGTACCGAAGCCCTATCACGAGTGATAGGAAGCAGTTTCAAGTCCTGCTCAGGACTCATGAGAAAGGGGCAAACCGGTCAGAACGGATGCTGTTCTTCGTCAGTCGAGAGATAACGGCATCCCTATCAGTGCCAGCCTTGAGAGCAACTATTCGGAAGAACGGATTACGACGTCCTTTTCCCTTCAAAGGGAAGTTGCTCTCCATTTCAGGAATGGCCTTCTGCAGATCGTCACCCCACAGTCCAATGACCTTGATCAATTGGTCAGGCTTATATCGTTCACACCACTGCTTGGGGGTTACTGAGCGAGATCCCGATCCGGAGTTAACCTTATCCACTGAGGCAGCAGAATCCTGTTTGCTTGCCGGCTTCGAGGATAAACTCTCTTCGCAGGTGTCGTCGTACATGGCGGCGTGAACACTATCGACCCCTTTCGTCGGTTTCATTATTGAGGCTTGGTCCTTTGTTCGGCATACCCATCGGATTGCCTCACAAACACTTCGCACTCCGTCTGATGCCTCATCGAATGGCACCGCCGTCTCCCAGTCCTCATCGACAGAGGCTAACCCCGACAGCTGGCAAATTCTCTCCATAACCTTCTCAATGATATGCTGTGGGAACTTCGCCAGAACTTGTCTTGTCAATGAACGTCGCTCCGACACGTCGTTCGGGTAGACATCTGTGAATAGATGGTAGATATCGGCGGCGGACTCCAGGAAATCCTCGATCTGCTTAACCCCTGTAAATGTGAGATTGCGTAACTTCTCCTCGTAGGTCTCCTTCAACACTGATCTGCGGCAATACCTCGTCAGAAGGACATTGCGGACCAAATTCCAATCCTGTGAGTGGGTACGTGACGCTACAGTGGCCTTCTTATGGACCGGTCGGACATTACTCAGAGAGGAAAGGAATTTGGTCATGACAGATACTTTGACCTCCTCGTGCACTAGCAAATGTCCTTGCTGGTGATACTCAGCGGCTCCTGCTTCAACGAAGGTGTGTTCAATAGCATGATAGTGCGATTGGAGATCTGTTGCTTCACAGAGTTGAGGCAGACATAACTTAGTCACTGTCGCTGCCGGGCATCGTGAGGAGCGTGACTTCGGAGTGGTATACACCTCATGCTCCTCCTCCTCGGACCGTGGAGAGAGTCGACTGAAACCTTCCTTCCGTGATATCTCGCTGACGGATCGGTCAGCCAGGGCCTCAAGTTCAGCAATACGGGCCTCGAGGCTACCTATCTTAGAAAGATTACTGGCCTCCTTGGACGCGAGGTCGCTCATAAGCTGCTGAGTATCATCCTTCTCGTCGGAGATGATGTTGTTGAGAGCCTCGCGAGTATCCCGGAGGGAACGGCGCGTAGCGGCCAACTCTCTACGGGCTTCAGAGAGCTCAGCGAGCTCCTCAGGTGTCGCCATATTAACAACGAGTAGACAAGTTTACGGTTGTGAAACTGAGATTGAGCGTATCAATGTCATTTAATATAATGGCTCAGGGAAAAAACACCATCAATTGCGGGGCACGCACGTACACAGGACTGCACGCACGAACAAAGCAAGACCGGGCTCGTCAATCCTCAATAGACCTAGGGTCAAATCCCACGATGGTCATTTTTCTCACATGTCTCCATAAGGAGACAGTGGTCGGCCACGTCGACGACGCCAGCCAACACCCGACGACCTTTTGTTTTTTAATCACCCAATTTCCAAAATAATCTCAATGAGAGCCCGCAGAATTCTTGCTAGGAAGCTCAGCGAGCCCCGCCCCTTCGCACCGAAGACCTAGTAGCAAGAAAGTGTCAGTTAGCTAGAATGTATGTTTCCTTTTGCTGTTGTGCTTGTCTGCAGGAACGCAGTGGTTGATATACACTGTATATTAGACAGAAGAGCAAAGCAGCAAATTCACTTTACAAATACGCAAACTCGCCGTATTTTATAACAGAAATTGCCCGAATAAATATCGTTTGCTAGTTTGTATTTCAAAAGATTGCTACAATATATAAAAGTGGCGGCTGTGTGTAGTGCTACGATGTAACAAAATAGAGCAAGTTTGCTCATAGAAGCGGCAAACCAGTAGACTGCTCCATCTACGATTGCGCAAACTGCTACTTTACAGTGGAGTAATTTGCTGCTTAACGAATAAATAAGTCCGCAAGGGAGCAAATTCCTGCTTTGCCACTAGAGACTTCCGAAAAGGACGAAGCAAATTGTCACGCGTGGAATTCAAAATGAACGAATGTCGCGTGTGTGGGATGCTAAAGTTCCCACTTCGCAATTTTCTCCGCGTTCAGTTTTGGCCTGTATAGTCCTTCATCACTCCTACACAGTCGATCCTAATTGCTCTAAGAAGGCTTAGATACGGGCGCTGATGGATGGATATTCCACGTGCAGGATATCAGGTCCCTTCGTAGTGATACTTATCAAAAAGTAGACTCTCCGGCATGCTCCATGCCGTCATAGTGAGCCGTGGGATGAAGATTACCATGATGCGTACCAGGTGGGGGATCCTCACTAACTCAGTGCTTCACTGCCAGACACTGAGGATATAAAGTGTTACGTTTGGTAGGTTACACCATCACCACGTATCCTGTGAGCGTAGTGTAAGTGAAACAGCACCCATAATGGGGGACCCATCACTGTTACGTGTGGCACAAAGTTGTGCAGCACGCAACTCAAGCTAGAGTCTCCACTACTATAGTGAGAAGTTCACTTGGCCTGAGCTGTTATTCCCTGAGATTTTGGGTGCGCCATGTTGCGATAAGTCAAGTATCATGAAGTATGGTGCTTGAATGTCTTCCTTGAGCCCTCGAGTGTTTGCAAGTCTTCACGACGCGCTCGAGATACAACCCACATACTCGATTCGAGTGACTCGAATCACCAGTGATGGTGTAAACTATTGCGTCGTAGTAAGACGTTAGCAGCTCGTAATCAGCACTTCTGATCTACACTTCTTTAAGAAGTCTTCTTATACCCAAGTTCCAGAATAAGTCGAGGGAAGGTGCGCTCAACCGATGATGAGGCTGAAAGGAATTCAACGAAACAGCTCAGCCTCCTGAAGAACTGGGTGCTGCGTTGATAGACTGAGAGGTTCAGGATACCGCAAAAATCCTCTATCACAAACCGAAGGTGTTAAATTGATGTCTTTTCGCGAATGTGATTTCCTTTGTTCGCAAAACTGGTCGCAATAGATTTTTTCTGATTGCAAACTCGTGATGACATGCGGCTGCATATTGCAGCATGCAGTAGAATGGATATAAGGTGAAATATTGTAATTGAAAGAGAAATGCTACCCCATAACTGTGTTTTCTCGATTGTATATCACTCGTACGAATGATGTAAAATGACAAATTCGCTAATAACACCAACAGGGTTGGAGTTTGAGCGAATCAGCAAGACGCTAGTATATATTCCTACAGCGCGCAAGTTACAAGAGAGCAAATGGCCATAACATAAAAATAACGCAGCGTTGCCACATAGCGGCAACTGCTAATTTGCATATTTCATGCAGGAACATCACACAAGAGCAAACCCTGAAAGATCCCGGACTAGATAATTACAAGGCAAAACATACGAAACAGCAAATGAGCACAGTTTAACAGAATAAGGAAAACGTGCGAGCGCGGCACGTCTGGGGCCCAGACTGTGGGCAAAAGTGCCAGCGTGTAAGAGATTCCGGAGAAAATAACAGTGGAGCAAAAAAGCGCCACTTGCTACAAGACACTTCGGAGTTCGCTACTTCAAACACTTGGTTGCTGAAATATATACTAGTGGTATAGCTCATCCCTTATACTCCATGTATACTCCCGTCGGGCTGAACACAATCCCATTGTACCGGAAAGAGAAAACTTGTGGACCGAGTAGTTCGCAGACGGGAACTGGCTGTGGTCGAGTCGCGGTGAGCTTGATGTAATGAGGGAGAACCAGGCTCTGGTAGAATTGTAGTTAATTGTGTGAGGAAAGGGGAGTTTCCGATCGAATCAGCTTTATATAAAAGTCACAGTTTCTGGACTCCAGAACCCCGAGGAGTTTCGCTCCAAGACAATCGGAGAATTGATCAGAAGCACAGACTTCGGGGAAAAACTCATTCAAGGACCGTGATATATCATAGAAAGTTTCTATTAGAAACTAACGGCATTGGTCGCGGACACAATAACCAGTAGCTTGCTCGTAGACACCCACAAACCCGAAGACCAGACCTTCACCGAAGTGGCTGTCAGTCGCAACATACCCGCAGAACTCATCTAAACCCTTATCCTCATAGTTATCACATGCATGCTGCACCTCGCCGATGGCGTACTTCAGCATCCTTGTTGATAGCTGTTCAAAACAAGTCTCAATCTTGGGAAAAGTTTCACATGGGCAGTAGTCGAGCTTGGTGAAGTCGACGAGTCGTCCGGGGACGATAGGATTGAAAAAGGCGTTGTAGGCGTCCTTGGTCGGACACTGATTAGTGCCGATGCATGTAGAGGTTGCGAGTTGAAGAGCACGCGAGCGCACGAAGATGTAACCATTCAAGACCTGATCGAGCGAGGCGATTCTCTTCTTGAGGTGAGCACAGAACTCGTAGGTTGATAAGGAGTCAGCATTCCCGTCTCCCTCGCAAATCTCAGTGATCTGCTGGATGAAATACGCGTTGATGGCCGTACTGTGAATAGTTTTGCATTTAGAACAGAACCGGTAGCGATCCCTTCCACTTGCAAGATCTCCGTCTCCGAGAACCTCATCCAGCTCACGGCTGTTGGGGTTAGGCGGTGGAGGAGCCTCCATCAGGGCTTTGTCTATGAACTTGTGGACATCCGGATTACCAAGGAGAGCCGTGAAGTTTGCAACTAGATCGTCAGCGAAAGGATCAGCCTGGATGCTCAGGACACCGGCGATGGTTGCGAAGATATTCAGCAGACGAGCCATAGATGGTAGGGGTGAGTATACTGGAGACGAGGACAAGCCAATCGAAAGTTGAAGAGAAGCTCTCGATTGGGCCTCGTGGGAACTTCCTCACACGAATAACAGACAAAGCCGGGCTGCTTTGCGCGATGAGCAGCGTCACGTCACTCCTGAAGGAAGAGCGGGGCTCATGGAGACTGGTCTCGCGTGCGGTCGCAGCTAAATTAACGTAACGAAATGTACGGAGTTGCAGTTCCAATGGTGATAACTTATCAGTGATAAGACTCTCTCTCAGAATCCGCGGATGAGATGTTCCTTTGTCGAGATTCTCATGATCATGCGAGCGACGAGTCCGCTGTCATTTGTTAGAAATGTAGAGGAGAGTTGTAGGACATGACGGACTGAAACTCAATTCTCAAAACGTGAGGCGTGACAAGAGTGGGTGGCGCAACATTGGTGGCGCAACATTGGTGGCGCAACATTATGACGATGTATTCACCTACAATGAGACAACAACTGAGATATTATTCACAGAAATTTTCAAAGAGCATCAGCACTATCAGTTCGTTGGTGGTATCGCATGCACTTCCTGCTTTGAACTCCCTCTACCGCGCTGATTCCCACTATAATACTCGCGTTCTCATAACTTGTCTACATTCATGATTATCAGCTCCCTCAACAGATGAATTGTTCCTTGCGAATTGAAACTCCCAATCCGGGAGAAAAGCTACTTGGAGCGCGCATCGGTCAATGGCTTGTAGATGTTCTCTACTCAACGATTCCTGTTGATGAGACTCTGCCATCGAGCCAACAGACTGCTAAGGAACGTTGGGACGATTGGAATACGAGACAAGTCCCGCAAAGAGGATAATCCTCTTTACAGAATCATTCTGTAAAGCCTCTATACAGCATGAATAGAAACTCGATTTGAACTCCACGCTGATCTATGATCTTAGATCATGAACCCAACACGCGAAGAAGCGCAAGATTCGGATTTCTACGACCAAATGAATGGTAATAGAGACCGTGTGACATAATCTTCTCACAGAGACATGGTGCCAGAATTCGCTGGAACGGGAGATGACCCAGTCTCTTTTTCGGCAAACATGACATCGATCGCTCCGCTGGCACGCATAGGTTAATCGCCCAGGACACTCCACCGAGTGTCACCGGATTTCACCGATGTCACCTAATAAAAAGTAGTGCAAGTGCATGTAAACAGTAGAAAACGGCGCCGCGCAAAGCGCGGCGTCAAGAAATTTGTGACTGTTGTGGTGTAGTGGTTAGGGTTCAAGTTAATCATGTGGGTCGCCTAGGTTCGAATCCACGCTAGGTATATAATATACAAAAAAAACTCCCGCTTCTTGCGAAATAAAACGAAGTAATCAGTGGTTACTACGAATAAACGAATACCTCACGTGGACCACGTGACGTGGTTACAAATCACGTGAGGTATTCGTAGTCCGAAATTAATAGTTTCGGCTCGTGAACGCATTCTTCCGGGATAGTTCAGCTATTATAGTTGTATTATCCGAGGCAAGCAGCATCTTGTACATTACCCCTTTGCTCCTCCACATCGGCAGTGATTGAGCCACTGCGCGCCACCCAGTAGACAGCACGTATGTACAGCTTGTTACAGGTGGAAGTTATACGGCTCGGCTTGATTGTCCCAGAAACTGGCTTTGCTTCGCCTGCTTCGAGCAAGCCCATTCTACTACTGCTTGCCCGCTATTCTCTCCCCGACCGGGAGTGTGTTCCCGTGTGTATATATTCGCGCAGAGCGCATGCATGCGGCTGCCGCGCCGGGTTAGGCGGACATCGGTCGGGTTACGTTTGGGTCAGTCGCCTTTACTTTACTTTACGCATGATCATTGAAGTCGCTGTGCCTGAGAGCTGTCCCTTTTCTCGTTGATACTGAAGTTACTGGGTTACTAATAGAAAATTACTAGTGACTAGAGAACGATGCTGAGATCCACGAACCTTTGCCTGAGCTTGAGCGTTAGAACGAGTTTCCATGTTTGTGTAGGTGACAAGAGGAATATTCTGAAAAGCATTATTTAAGGATGTTGTGGACAGAAAGCCAAACAGATATTCCAACTCCCAGGGTTGCAATATCGTAGTGTAGTTGAGCGCCGACGTTGCTAATCTCCCTTTCTCTAGCTTTTCAATTATAGGGAGTCCCTAGTACGGATAATTATTAACACAATTAACTGCCTTCACAGGTACGGCTCTTGTGTTGTCCTCGAAAACCTCCGTGGCAGTCGATTATAACTGTTTGTCCTGGGATTATGATGACTATCACGCTTTAATGCTTCATGCTTATGACTGTTATGCTTAATCAGACGCAAATAATCAGTGTTTCTTCATCACGAATTCGCGCAATAATGTGTCGAGTTTGCAGTACTAGTCGTGTCTCGAGTTCTGGTCCCCGCGTTGTATTCAAAGACTAACACTACTTGATAAACACAAGACGCAAGAGAAAGAACAAGTACGTTATAAGACTTTAATGAACAAATACAAAAAACTATGAGCCATCCAAGGATCGAACCTGGCTCATTAGCATGCTGTACCAATGCACTTACCACCACACCACAACAATTACAAAATTCTTAACGCCGCGCTTCGCGCGGCGCCGTTTTCTACCGTTTACATGCACTTGCACTATTTTTTATTAGGTGACATCGGTGAAATCCGGTGACACTCGGTAATTATTCCAATCGCCCATCGCTTAGTACACGTGCCCCCGTTGCGGGATTATTAAACGGATTATGGGTTTATGATGTTGATAGTAGCTCTATTATAGTTAGTATCACTATCATTTCCTAACGGGTAACTTCGTAGACAACGACACTCTTGAGTTCGCACTGGGAAGACTCGATCCTGAGCCAAGTGATACCGCAATAGAAAAGTGCAGAGGATCGACATCGCCGGGGCTCTTCAGGCCTCCCTAAAGGACCTGTTGCCTCTCTACCCTCTATGTCAGCTGAAGTCACCTCGGTCAAGCACAGAGGGCTTGTATGGCTCGAGAAGGTGTGAGTTTGGCTCCCTCAGACGAACTTCGAAACTTCTATGCAGGAGGCTTTTCTATCGATCATATCAAATATAACCTCTCCTCAAATGGAGCAGATCACGGAGACCGAACTCTGGGCCGTAACTTGAGAACTGCTCCGTTAGGCGTACCCTGATTCCCAACGTCTTGTTCCATGACTGCTCGCCTACCAGGACTCTCAATGAAGACCTGGGTTATGCATGCGACGCCATTTTCGCTACTGTCAGCAAGCTTGAGAATCAGCTCACCGTCACAGGCTTTTGTGGTGGGTTATAGTTACCTCGATATTGCTCCCTTATTGAGCGCCACAGGCGCATGCTGCGCCTATGCTGCTATATGGTAGAAGGTTGCGGCAGTTAGACTTGGTGCAAGGCCAGAGCTTGGCAGTAGACAATAGCTCAGCTTTCTTCCACGTTGCTGCTCCGGCTCTACTTCTATCTAGAGGATGCTACTCGATTTATGACAGCAATTGCAGATACATGCATTGTGTTTCTCGTGCTCAATCGGTCTTGCGTGCAGTGAATGGGTCACGCCGAAATTGGCTGGTGGGTGTCGAAATTCTTACAAGGAGGATCTAGGCCAGCGCGATGAGTAGACCTCGACGCTATAGGCATTTGTAGTCATCCACTGATCTGAGGAAAGTTACAGACACTACCTTGATTTAATATTACTCGAAGCCTCATCTGCCTCTTGATGGCTGGTGCCGGGTTGTCAGCTTTCATAGAGGGTGGGGGGGGCCTCCACCACATACGAGCATGCTCACTCCCCGTGAACAGCGTCAGGTGACCAATTCGGCCACTCCATTGGACGGAACCGTATGCGCTTCTGACTATGCTTGGGAGCTGTCCAGGAATCGCCGTTATAGTTGTTGTTGTCCATTATGCTTCATAATGGCAGTAAGGAGGACTCTGGTGGAATGATGCTCACTGAGTAATCCGAACACTCCCTTCCCCCGATGTTCCCCTCACGTTCATCTTCAGTCGCCCTACCCCAGGTTTCTGTGCTGGCTATTCTCGGCGGCGTGCTCGGGTGAGGAACTTTCAACAAGTTGTCTTGGGCATTTTGGATGCGTATCTTTCAGTCCTTCGATGAAGATCCAATTGAAGTCCCCAACGTCGAGCGACTGTGAGTGCTGTTGCCGATTCATGCTAGGGAGGAAGAATGTCAATGTCCTTAGTTGGAGCCAGACGCCCATCGAGGAGCACGCAGTAGCTGTCGAGGGCATGCCCTCGGCCGGCGAGTGAGAGGGGTCCATTGTGTCGCTGAGCGACAGTCGCTCATGCCTGATTTCACCCTCAGCTTTTTCATCCGTCGTACAGCTTTGGCTGGCTGTCCGTCCCCTCCCGAGGCCCCCTTCAGACGGGACTTCAGCAAGGACCGTCAGTCGAGCCCAGGAGCAAGACTGAACGATGTAAGCTACCAACCCTCGTCGTTCACATGTAACTCCCGACCGGTTTAGCCTGGTGCCACCTTCCGAGTAGCTATACCAAGCATTCCCCTATCTCAAGTGAGAATCCTCTACCTAGCTTCTCTTCTGTGAACTCCTGCTACTCAGAGTTCCATGTCCAGTTCGGGCCCCGGTGGCTGCGACTCCGCCCGGAGCTGTTCCAGCTTTCTCTCATTGCCAACAAGTCGGATGCTCTCATCCTCCCAGTAAGTCACATGCCAACCCCTCGTGGACCCCTACGCTCAGTTCTACTGGACACCTAGAGTTATGCAAGGTAGGCTCGGGTGGTGACCATGACCTCGGCACAGTGCCTCGTCGGGCAAGACTGAGGCGGACACACAGTAAAGTCACATGGCTCTTTCGGTAATATTGCGGACATCAGGTTCCGACTCCGATGCGTCGATGCCAGCATGGGCCTTCAAGCGGTCTAAGGCGAACGTAGGTGACCATAGTCGTGATGGGTGCCATATGCTCATTGGGTCAGCTGTCGCGCAAGAGTAACAAGACAACTCCATGTATGATACCAGACGCTCTCGCTCGGAAGGACTGTAAGGTTGTAGACCATACCACTCCTCGCTCATTCTCTTCCTAGCGGTTGTGGGCACTACCTATGCCTGGTTCCCAGCCTCCTCGATGACACACAGCTCGACGACGAGTAATGGGACTCCCATCGAGCCTATGTGTGAGTCCTTCCGCTGAGTTCTATCATCTTCAGTGTTGGGAAATATGCACGCCGTCGAGCACATGTGGTGGTTTAGATGGGAAATTTTCGGGAGATCCCTGTTTGTTCTTGTACACTTCCATTCATGTATAAATTTCTATATAAGTGAGGGGACTTCTAAGCTCAGTTGAGGAAAGCGATCATATTTTTCTAACACTGGTCATCATTCTCGAGATTTGCTGGTCATCAGGCACGCCGCATCTACCATCTGCAACCCCTCTGTCGCTGCCTTCTGGTGTTCTCACCAGGCGAGGGAGTACTAATAGCGTCTTCAGTGGATACCCTGGGACTCCCATCGTCAGTCCTTCGACGACCGGGTGGTTTTCCCCAGGCTTTTTCTCAGGTCGCCCAGACGCCTCATACCCACATATTGACCAATCAGAAGGTGAACTCTGCATGCCCACGATGCTACTCTAATCGGGATCAGGTCTTGAAGCACCCCCCAGCGAGCGTTAGACTGCAGAGAATGCTCCTCGAGCGAGGAGGCCGAGAGTAGCCGAATGTACGCTAGTCGTAGTGCTTTCACTGGTCCAGATTCCCGGCACCGACTGTCTACAGTGGTCACGAGGTGAAACGACGTAGAATCGGCCGGGCTTCGGACTACTCTAGGTAGTGAGTTTACTGCGTTATCCTCATTCCCACGAATGGAGTGCCTCTCTGTCAGACTTCACGATGAGTTCCGTCGTTTCAAGAGGGTCGGCGAAGGGTCCTTTGCTGAGGTACTGAGCGTTGAGTGCCGCCTTGATGGGCAGAGGTGCGGTCTCTGATAGAAGAACGGGCCGGTCAGGAATCTTTAGATATGCGATAAAGCGGCGACTCCGACCCTATCGCGGACCAACCGAGCGAGAACTCATTTTAAGAGAAGCGCGTGTAGCTGTGTTTGTTCCTACGGCTCGGCAGATGTTTTGTAGATGCTCGCTATGATAAGCCATTCCGCTGACCTCTTTGGCCCTGAGACAAGTGCCATGGCCTCCCACATAACGCGTTATTTTGGATGCTGGTTTGAAGGTGAGCCCTCATGGTGTTCCAGCTGACTCGTTCTCCTTAGATGATCAACTGCATATTCAAACAGAATTGTGCGAGGAGTCCCTCACTGCTGAGATTAAGCGGTCTGGTCGGTTGTCTTACGACAAGCTCACTGTGGTCCTTCGGGATATCAGTTCCGCTCTAAAGTACCGCCCGGGACTTCTGCTGGTGTGACCCCACAATTTCAAGATTCTTGCATGTGGACATGCACGTAGCGCACAAGGACGTGAAGCCCGACAACGTTTTGAGGATAACAACTAGCTGCTACCGCTCCAAGTGAGGGACTCTTCCTACTGATGGTAGACCATGGTCCGGTTGAGGTATAAATTATGCGACTTTGGACTGGCTACCTCCATCCACGAGAACAGTGAGGCTTCTAGTGACCTTGGCAGTGGGGATGCAAGGTGGTCCCCAATGTATAGACTCGTATTTTGACAAGTATGCTACAGATACTTGCCGCGAGAGATGCTCTCCTGCCATGCAGATCGGCCGCTAGGGAATGATATGGTTAAGGTGGACATCTTCTCCCTCGGTGCATCAGCACTAGAGTGTGGTGGGCCTGATGATCATCGCTAGAGCGACGTCAGCAGCCCACGGTAGGTATAGGCCACAGCCTGGCTCCAAATGGTGACCAGTGGCAAGCTATCCGTGATGGGAATTTACCCTTTGAAAAGATGGACCAATTACCGTCAAAGTTGACCGAGCTTATCAAGGCCATGCTGAGTCCGGCGCCCGAGGTGATTGGGATATCGCCATACCAGAAGCAGCATCTGACTGTTCAGGCCCGACCTGATGCTGAATCGATTCTGGCAAAATTGAACTCCCTATAAACCATTGCGTGCGTTCCTTCATCATTCATGATTCTGTCTCAATCATTAACAAGAGTCTTTCGTTCCTGTCAAACAGTCCGCCCGCATCTCACGAGCCATTTTACTCTTGACACTTGGAAACAATAGTCATATCGTTCCTCGAAAGTGCAACTCGTGGGCGAATAATAACCACTGTGACCCGATGCAGAGTTATGGTAAACTTCGGTGAGAGATTAACCTTCAGAAGTATGATAGACGCGTAACATGACGGAACGTTACTGTAACTACACTCTTGCATCAGTAATGAGAGTCCGCAGTGAGAGATGGTTTAAGCTAGGGTATGGACTTGAGTCTAAACTCCGAGGTGATGCTTATGGTGGACACACTCGAGTTGCACCCTCGTTCTGTAAATCCCTACCGTAGCAGGCATTACGCAATAGACGACGCGTTATGAGTCATCACGTACTTCGGGCGTAAATCGCGGAAAGCGTGGGCACTACGCAAGCCATACTCAATACTCAACGCGGTCAAGTCGTATTTTCAGGACGCAGTACAGTATATACTGCACACCCACCGACGGTGGGCGACCGTTAAGTGTACTACACGTTTACACGCATACTAACTAGGTGGGATTACACACGAAGATGACTTGAAGGGGGTTCAATGACATTCCGCTTCGTTTCGAAGTAGTCACACTCGCCGGAGGTTTTTTTTCACGTGTCGCCGGTGCTAGTACACTCTGGAAAGTGGTTTGATAAATGATGTTGGGTTATAACCTCTCGAGTCACTTCATTTCGTTTTTTTCGCAGAAATTGCAGATGGTTGAAACTTCTCCAAAGTGGGAAATTTCCCATATCTCCACGAATTGCAGGGATATATCATGAAAACCATTTCGGAAAATTATTTTTGACTGATAGGCAACTTCTCTCCCCCTCGCAGCGGACATGTAACGAATAACGATTGAGATCTCTCTTGTCACTGTCACTAAGACTTCCCGTCACAACACAACTCAATCCCAGAAGAATTAAGCACACTATGAACTGCACTTCCACGGTAGTGACAGCCCTACACTAAGCATTAGTCAACCAAGTCATGCACATTGGGAACAACACCCACTCCGGTCGAACCTCGGTTCCCAGAGAACTGTCTCTGTAACTGACCGCTCGTTAATTAGCCCTGAGGAGAATCCTCAGTGACGATTGCATAGTTCTCCGACTTCTCTCGCAACTTGGCAGCCAAAGCCTGCACAACACGATAAAAACATGCAATCTTCGCCAAACCCACCTTCCACTGCTCATCGTCTATGGGCGCGCGCGTCCTACTCTCACCCAATAATTTATTCGCCCTGAACGGCGAATAAGTGGTCCTACCTTTCGAAGCGAAACCTCACTTCGGGACCACCACCCTATGATAACTCCCATGCAAAGGCAGCGGCGTTACGTCACCAAAAACCGTGCGCTGAGGGGAGAAGACACCGCTCCTCAGTCAGGGTCGTTCACTCTTCTACATCAGGATCTCCATGCCAGCTGGAACGACGTTTCGGCCTGGTCTTGGCCTTGCCTTCCGACACGAAAATACCGTGTGATGCCCGAGCTGTCGGAGACGCCGGCGGAGGACCTAACAACAAGCACGGCTTCACCTAGGTCTTAACCTACATCCTACTATCTTCAGCCACCTCCTCCATTGCCGGTACGTAATATCTATATACTTAAATGGTCAACTTGAGGTCAGGCCACAAGACTACAATTCATCATGCCATTTACTCGCTTTGTGCGTCAACGAGATGGAACTCCTCTGAGCTTGCTCTCGTGCTCTAGTGCAATATCTGTTACACATAGAGACAAGCTGAAAGTACGGAAAACCAGCTCACCCTTCCTGGGCAGGTCTCCCCTCAGCCCACTTGCCTTCAGCTGAGCCACTCGGCAACCTGACGAGGACGATGCCGGACTTCGCCACATCACGATGATACCCACTCCAAACCTCTTATAGGTGCGATAACCCCATCGTCGTCGTATGCGATTGATTCCTCTTCCCTTTTCCGTTTACGAATTGAGACCATCAGCCTCGCTCTTCTCCTTGCTGACTGTTGCAAGAACTGCTCAAGTCTAAGGGAAACCAAAGTATCATCATAACAAGCAGCCCTCGACCACTCACTGCGCCTCTTTGCGCTTGAGCTCAAGTGCTCGATCAGCGTAAGAGGGCGATGTGATACCCGGCAGCAAACTCCGACTCCTTGCTAAGCAGTCACACGAGTGTCTCGTCAGTGACGCGAAGTCGTGTCGGCCTGCCCAGGAAGAAACGGCTTCGACCAACCATCGCTGTGCTAGCCAACCTGGCGTCCTCGCCACTGAATCAAACCGATCTTGTCCACGGCCGGGGGGATATCGTTCCTGCCGCAGCAAATGAGCAAAGCGTTTGTGTTTGCCTCGCTACCGTCAAAGACTCATCAGTTTGCGTGCCAGCCGTAGCAACGGGCGTGCGACACACTCTAGGCTGCCTGAAGTAAAGAAGTGAGCAGAAGGGCATTCTCTGAGACTACCTGTTCCACGATGTCCGTTTCTTCCGTGGCGGCGATGCAGCCGAATCGTCAGAGTCCGACAGAAGTAAAAGTTCCTCAGAAGACTACATCAACACAGAACTCCAGTTTAACTGCACGAGGTCGCAGACTTACCCTCTTCGGCCGGGCGTTACGGAACGGACTCGCCTGAAGATGTCAACGCGGAACTTTTACTGATTTCCTCTACCGAAATCAACTCACTGTCATTTTCGGACTGCTCGTTTCTTCACTGCCGCGCCCAATCGCCCCAACTGCGTCTTCGACACACCGCTGCGCACCAGCCGGAGAGGATCCCTGAGAAGCAGCAACCTTGCTTGATGTTTGCCCGACAGTTAGCTCACCCGAGGGGATGCCCGAGCCGTATAGGGTAAGGGTGCCGGCGATTCCGGTGGGTCAACACTCGGGTACTCCAATTTGTTTTCATCGAGAACTGGGCGCGTGCAAGCACCCCAGCTGAGCCTACTGGCGTTGGGCTCTTCCTGTAGAGTAGTGACATACAAACCCGTCTCGCGCATCCCACCTGAGGCTGGGTCATCAGAAGTGTGTTGGTGCGGCTCTTGAAGGCCACATCTAGCAGACGGATAAGTCAAAACAGGACTGTTTCTATAGGCCCACCTTCCTCAGTATTGACATCCAGTGCGTAGCGCTTCGCCTCGGCTGGCATGCTCATCTGCTCTCTTCTCAAAGGACTAGCTGATCTGCAGTATTGCGTCGTGGTGATACGAGATGGTACTGGCGACGTGTATCGAATTATACGCCTGAAGATACGACCACTCGAAGCGGTAATAGGACTCTCCTTCCAAGGCCTACCTCGAAACGACCCTCCCTGGCGAGGCTAGAGACATTCCCGAGACTGGTGATGGCGCTCTAATTGCTGCACTCACGGACCGAGCCGGCTGCAGCAGCGATTGACCAGCGTAGGTACTCTCGAGAGTCTTACCGTGAGACCAGTAGGGCCACCGGGGAGGGGGGAAAAGGGCTGACGCATCACTGCTGCGCTGGCTGACCGTATCTGAATTGCGCAGAAGTGTCCGAGAACCACAGAGAATGCCCTTCCACCTGATACGGGCTGCCAGCGCGAACTGCAGACGATGGCGAAAGAGCTGTCGGGGTCATCCGTCTCTGAAAGCGAGTTGCAACATCGCGGAGTGGCCCCATACCGTCACCATACCAGCAACGGGCTGACAGCACGTCCCTGTAGATAGGGCGACACGGAGAACTGCGATAGTGGGCTAGGGGGATAAGCGTTCAACCTAAGGAGAGCAAGCCTGCGCCGTCGGCCATATACGAAAGAACAAGGGACCTCTTCTTGACGCTACTCCTCCCACGAACATTCCAGAAGTTGGAGACGTCCGAGTCGTTCTCATCGTCAGCCTAAGATGACGCGATGTAGGGAACAGCGAATCGTACAACAACGCCCCACATAGCGGAATATTCCGTCCCCGTTGTTGATCGCGTCAATAGCCTCAGAGGATCCTGGAAGGATCGATCGGCGGCTGTCAGGCTGACAAAAAAGCTCTCTTCATCTAGGCTGCCTCGACACGGCCTCACCACAGGCAGCACTTCCAGAGAAAATGGTTCGATATCTACCTCGGATAACACATCTTGCGAATTAGGGTAGTAGTTCCTGAAAGTACACGGAACGCTAGCTTTTCTCACATGAGTCAACTCGTTACACTTCAGGCCGGTGCCGCGAGCCGCGATGCTTGTAGTTCTTGACTGATTTAACTTCACCCTCGATCGCTACACCACCAACCGAGGCTCTATTCATTCGCATCTGAGACACCAATGGAATACACATGTGAACCGGACACAACACGACCAACTTCAACTTCAGACGACTTCTCGTTGGTGGTCAACGAATGGGAGTGCTGCGACGCTGACATGGATGGCGATAAGAAAGAACTCAACAACTACGACAGGCAGTGAATTGAGAGGGCTAATGAGCACCTGAGAATCGAAATGCCGGCAACTATTTACCGAGCGCCTTGGTCACGATGAAACGGTCGGCGCGCCGAAAAGACATGCCGACCGAAAACGAATGTGACCTACGTAGATAAAGAGTCAATGGAGCTTTAGAAGCAGTGTTGAATCGCCGAACTTGCGTGCCCCTTGGCATTCCTGGGAAGTTGCCTTGATAATTGTTAGACCCAGCACTTCCTTGCCAGGACGTCAATACGCCAACGTGGAAGACATACGAAGAGGTCTCAAGCCGATGACCTCTCTTTATTTCACTCAACAAAATCACGCGTCTATAGCCGCGATCCATCCCTCGGGCTCATCAATTGATCAGCTCTACACTAAACACGACATTAAGGAGTATGAAGGATCAACATAAACTCTGAACCACCCGTCTTCACATCCACCTGATAGAGTTAGATCCGTGACAATGAAAGGCACAAGACGACCAACGTGTCACTGCTTGCGGGACACGAGAAGAGCTATGGAATCTGCTCCACTCGACTCCTTGATCATACGATTACACGACGCCTTGGTGTTAGTCGCATACGAGAGAATCGTCCCATCGATGGTGGAAGTTCATCCTGTTGGACACATGAATGTTAGCTCGTGATAGAAGGCCGTTATCACATCACAAGCAGGAGACGATATACCGAAAGGAGTACCCCTACTGTCAGTGGGGGGAATTGGAGTGGACTAAGTACAGGAGGAAGATGGCCGATCGATCGACCATCTACAGTATAGTGTAGACTCTACACCTCTTTAACGCCTATTTCGCTTCCAATAAGACAAATTTCATGGGGCGGGGCGCCTATGCCATAACTCGAAGATATGCTTTGATATGAACGATTTCATCGGGCGGGGCGCCTATGCCATAACTCGAAGATATGCTTTGATATGAACGATTTCATTGGGCGGGGCGCCTATGCCATAACTCGAAGATATGCTTTGATATGAACGATCCCATCGGGCGGGGCACCTATGCCATAACCCCAAGATATGCCTCGATTCAAACGATTCCATTCGGCGTGACACTTATGCCATGACCCCAAGATATGCCGTAGTACAACAATTCCGCAGGGGTACGAGATTGGGAGATCATTTTCGTTCGCACGACAGAACTAACTTCCAATTTCGGCGATTCATGAAAAACAAAATCAACCACATTGATCGGGAGGGAACGAAGGAACATCAAGAAGCCTCCTTGAAGAAGGAGGCTATTGATGCCACAACTCAGAAATACAATATGACTCCAGAGTAAGAGATCGCACTTCCACCAGGCTGTACTCAGATAACCCAAAGCCACAAGGTTGATAACAACAAGCCTACGATAGAAGTCTAAGACTGAGCATGCCATGGAGCATCAGACCACTTCCCTCAAGCTCCGCTTCTGTCCAAGTAGCGCTTCAGCTCTTCTTGCCTTGTACTGAGGTAGCACGAGAGAAATCTCGGCAAGAACGATCGAGTGGTAGCTCTACCCTTTTTGGGGACGGGGGGCCTTCATCAAAGCTGGTCACTTCGGATTGTAGCGCGTAACCACCTGCCAACAACACCCGTCTCGCGCAGGACCTAGCATACCATACCTACCCGTATCTGTTGCCTCGCTCCAGCTCCGCTGAGAGTCACTCATCTGACACCAAGACGTTTCCAAGAGCAAGCTCGGCTGGAATATACCTTGGTCCGTGTCACCGCCCCCTGTCTTGAGCGTTGCTTTTCGGGGAGTCTGTACTGGTCCTTCCACCTAGCAAATAGCCCAACTTCTACACTAGGTAGGCCGCTTGGACCCACCATTCATAGACAGACACCACAGCCCACACCACAAAACTGATTGCTATGCCTATCTCCAGGTAGTACATCACCAGATTGCTGAATTTTGTACCCGACCTAGATACTCGAGAATCGTTCGCCATGCTGCGCGACGTCAGCATGCTTACACTCCGGAATCAGTAGTTCTAGGGGAGATGGATGCCGCTGCTGCAGTAGTAGCGGACGCCGCAGTAGGCGAGGGGGCTGTCGCCAAAGAAGGTGAGGTGGGTGGAGCCACAGCAGAGGGTGGTGGAGACGCTGAAAATGATAGGAATGAGTGCGCTCACAAATACTCCACAAGGTGAAGCGCATCAGCACATGATCCAACGCTATGAGACGTCTCTAACTACCAAGCATGTGATTCTCACCTTGCTCGACACCAGCAGCCGTGGTCCGAGAAACGGAAGATGTCGGAGCGGAAGTTGCTGCCGTTGATGTAGAGGCAATGGTAGTGGCCGCGACTGTTGAGGCTCCAGTCGACGTGATGGCAACTCGTGAGGTCGGCGCCACAGCTGTAGGAGTCGGCGTATCTAGGGAAGATTGATAAACCCACGAAGTCGAGTCGAGATGAATCCGACGGGCCGAAGCCCACATCGAGCTTGCGAGCCAGAGACAGCTGCACGAATCAACATACTCAGGACTGCTTCCAAACCACGCGTCTTCCTGAGCATGTGCTCCGCCGAGTGCATCGTCGATGTAATATGAGCGATCAGAAGGGCAGCAGCCAGCCGAAATGACGTCATGAGGGTATAACTTAGCAAGTAATAGCTACAACAGAGTCGTCAGAATGAGGATCAGTTTTGCCGACCCATGGCAGCGCCTCGGACAGATGGGTAAGGTCAATAGGATAGGAGTATGAACCCAGGTCAGTTTAGCAGGCGTGGCACGCGATCTCTGAAGTGTATCATAAATAGTAGCCAGCGCATTCGGCGGAGCAGCCCACCGACACATCTCAGCCAAGCTCTGCAGTTCCTGCAATCCCCTGAAACGGGACTCCTCCCCAACACCCACCCCTGTTACAGCGCAACCCTACTCTCAAGCCTCAGATAAATCCAACAAGAACTTCACGACTGATTATACTGCTAGTGGTGTTGATGACGGCACACATGGATAAAGCGTCGAATCAGTATCCAACGACTACAACGACTACAGCGTTCAATGATACCTGTTTCGTGCGGTTCGATGATCCGCTGGCAGAATTGTGTGATGATCAGAATTTTATCAAAATAAAATGATTAACAAATGTAGTTGAAAAAAGCCGAAAACTCTCGGAAGTTCTCGACAATTGATTGTCAGAATTCATCATCAAAATCTTCCCCCTCCAAATCGTCTTCATCCTCGCCGTGCACATCCCCATCAGAGGAATACTCCTCACACTCGTGAATCTCAGCTGGGGGTATCTCAAACGAATGGCTGAGACCAGTCATGTACCTGATCCCGATACGCTAAGATTCTTTCAAGACAATCGCATCCCGTGGCAGAGTCGATGGTGACAGGTTGGTGACATCAAGACCATACGTGGACACTCGCGAAATCACACCAGCATATCCTCATTAGCATGCGCTCAAGCGGATGCACTCCTTTGCGTTAGTAAGTCCATGTTCTCGCGGTTATTCACGAGAACGCGATTCCCGTGAGAGAATTGGAATAGTAGAGCTCCGTCCCATACCCCCCAATCCTCACCTAGCTCGTATAGGACCGCTAACCACGGCAAGTGCCCCAACTATAACGTATGAGACCATGAACTTCATATTCTCAGGGGCGTTACTGAGTATCTGATAAGAACCGAGAAAGCCTCGTTGTATCCATTTAACTCCGGCTTGGACTTGCTACAAGATACAACTTGTTATCTGCTAACGTCAAGCATTGTAAAACTATCGATTCACGAGCTGCATCAAGATGAAAGTTCATAATCATCGAGCTTTCGACCCAACCTCCTCAATGTGAGTCGTCATCCCATCGGGATAAGGCAGCTGAGTCAAGCAGCGAGGTTCCTTACCGTTCGTAAGTCCCTTAGAATTCCCTGCACAGCACCGAGTGTCCTCGAACTCTGTGGCATGTCCTGGTAAGCCGTGCCATCAATGAGCTCACTCGTCCTTTCCCACCTCGGTTCCTCCTATGATCGCCTCGTGAATCCTCATAAACGGTGTGCCATCTGGTGGGTAAAACTGTCGCCGCTGGTCCGCCGTGAAGTTCTCGGTAAACATCGAGCGGAGCTCCGAATTCAACATCACTGATTCCAAAGCGCATCCAAGTAAATCTAAAAAAGCCCTTCGTACGTAATTGTGTCCGATCCATGTCCACCAAAGTGTCCTCTTCCACGTAAACTGACTGTCGAGCCATCAACTGCCACACCTGAGTGTTGACCCCAGTGTACAAGGCCCCTGTCCCCAGCGACTACCTCTAAGCTGAGATGCTGCATGTCTCGCCTTGTAATCTCTACTTGTGATACGCTTGCTAGGTCTCTTACATTGACGGGGTCAATGGCACCAGTGGACTCGAGGAACTGAGAGAGCCTACTACTACTGCCATTGTAAGTGGTAGAGTTCGAGTCACCTTGACCATCCTGTCGGCCCGCTCCAACACGCTGTCCTGAATGACCTTACGACTCACTGGATGCAGAATCGGACGAGCTTGTCGGAGCATGAACTGCAGAGTGGTCACGGAGAACCCTGAGACCGAGAATATGCACGCATGCACAAGCCTGAGTAGAGCATACCTCTTATGAACCTGTCATCCTCGCGATACGAGAAGAGAAAGTCTATCTCATCGCTGGCCTTCCGACTCCCATCACCGACATCAAGCCAAATTCGTTGCTAAGGCGTACCCCATCATCAACCAAGACGGTCCTTGCCGCCCAACTCCTCCTACCAGTGAAACCGGATCCTGTGGATCGTCACATTTGCAATAGTCGTTGAAGGCAGGACCACAGAGCTCTTCCGTAAGACCGCTTGAAGCCCTCGGCGATGAACCTCCCTCGTGCGCTTCTGCCACCGAGTGACAATCTGAAGAGTTTATACCATCAACCCGATAGGCCTGCAACGGCGATAGACGAGAACCGATCAAGCCCAGCAGGAACATGCGAGAATCGCCAACTGTCTCTTAGGGAGGGGGGCCCACAGCTTACTATCGCTAGAGCTAGTGGAACAAGATATCTTCCTTTTCTTCACATCCGAAGAACATACATTCCGTCGAGTACCACGTGGTGAATTCTTACGCCGAACCTAAGACCGCTGCTGGATCCAAAAGCAACCACGAGAGGTTGGTACCCGCTTCCTGCCTCGGGGTCCGCTCTCGCTGGGAACTGCAGCATAGTCGTCGGCCGCTGACGCACCAGAGGATACTGAAAGCGATACGCGTGCTCGAGAATAGTGTGGGAAATTATGCACATGGTCAACTACATATGTTGGTGACAATATAAGATTTCTGAATTTCGGAACACTCTTGTTGGGTTTTGAGCACTTCTACCATAATTCGCGCGAAAACTCCTGAACTCAGCCGAGGAAATCGAACATATACTCCCCAACACTGGCCGAGAAAGGTCCAATAGGCTAGGCCGCTACCTTCGTCACAATCCGAACAGAGGCTGCTATCACTGTGACAGTAGTCATAAGAACGCTGAGTCGGCCTGAAGGGAATCTAAGGCCTCCTCAGTGGATACACTCATTATGGAGGTAGTACATTTTGGCCGACATTAACATTCCTTTCCGCTCCTCGGGGGACTCAGAATCGCGAGGGCCTGAGTCACAACCCTTCAGCGTAAGATACTCTGTAAACGCCTTCCCAAGAAAACCCTAAGTGCGACCGCGAGGCTTCTTCAGAATGGATGCGAATGCCAGTCGCCATTCACATTGACAATGACTATGTATAGGGCAACTACTGCTTAGCCTACCATGATTGGAGCCCTGCGAGCCCGATGAGGCCTGATGTTCATCAGAATGCCGACTCATGTGGCGAGACAGAGTTTAAAAAAAGGGACTCAACAGTGAGGTGAAACATATCCTTGTATTTTGCCATCTATTCACCCTTGGGAGCTTTCCATGGACACCATCCAGGGTTCAGCTGCCCAAGCAAGAACACCATTTCTATGAGGGTGATGACCTCACACTCTGCGTAAGTTCAGAGCTCAAGTACACTACTACGTTAGATGACGTTCCCAAAGGAATTGGATCTTCGAGCGGCCCATGACGCGCAATGAGGTTGGGTGATCGCGCACGCATCGATGATCCATACTGATCGATAGCTGACTGGCCACGTCTCCGCTGCAGCTCAGCAACATCGATGCTAGTCTATCCTCAATCAGAACCCATTCCTAGCGGTATGCGGTTTAGTCGATTCCGGTACGAATTTTTGACAGAGGACGTCCGTGTGAATGGGAAAGAAGTGTCCACGGGATCTTCTCAACGGTGACGGCCTCAATCCTCCTATATACAATCCGTTGATGGCCCTTGAGACCGAGGAGGAGCCTATTGAACACGAAAGCCTTTGCGTGTCGTCGAGAAAGAATCGCAACTACTGGCAATATGTGCGTCTCTGCATTGGGGGTATTTTTTCCTCTGGAAGGTGTGCGTTATCATCTTGCGCAGTGTTCTCGGGGCGCCCGTCACAATAGCTAGATGATTATTCGGCTGCTTTAGAGCACCCTGTGGACACGAAGGAGCGTTTCCATTATGTCGTTCAAGCTAGACAACTTGTCCAGGACAAGAGGCCACCGAGTAAGGTGCTGAATCATTCAACACCAATTACGGCGACTACCGATATTGATCTCGAATTCGGGAGAGAATGAGTTTCTTGTTCGCGAGATTGATTCTTCCGAGACGTATTTCAATGCTCGCTCGCCAATACCGGGTGAATCGCAGCTCATACAGTGATCAATTCGGACAATATGTGAAAGCGGTTCACGTGCTTGAGGAATTCAATTCCAACCAGTTGCGGTTGGGGTAGAAACTGTCGTATCAATACAGATAGTAGAAACACCAATTATACCATGATGGATATGGAGTCAACTTGCCGAGACATCAGTTTTTCACCATCGTCTTTATGGCGAGCATCTCTAGCCTAGAGTTCATCCAGTCGGGAGAAGGTAGGCTACCAGTGCTGGTTGGAAGCTCTCCAGTACTGTCAGGTCAGCCTTTCCTCCGGGTCCTCGACCAGTCGTTACTGCCGCATGAGATAGCCTACATTGATTGTGCGGTCAAGGAGGACGTTTTCAACGTCATAAAAACGATGAAGGTATGCATCAAACAAAACACGTTTCAGCGGGCTCAACGGCAGTCTTTGAATACGGTATAGAGGAAGTGCAGGTGCGCGGCGCCCCGGCGATAGGAGCCGCTGGTGGATTCGCCATCGCATTAGAGGCGTTAAGACTGCAACAGGAGCATGGAAAAGTGAAGTATAGTACTCTGCTCGAGGCGAAGGAGTATATCGACAGGCAAGTGGCGCTGTTGACTTTGAGAGGCTGTTCGGACATGGATCGTCATAGTGCTCGTCCGACTGCTGTTAATCTGAGCTGGGCGACAGGAGTGGTGCTTTCGAGGGGTCTGCGTGACGGTGAGGTGGATGTGAAAGAAATTGTCCAAGCGGCTAAGATGATTTTCGAGGAGGACATCAAAACTAATCGGATGTGAGCAATTCGGAGGGTCCGACCGTCGCAATCGAGGCGCAGGTTGGGCGATAATGGAGCTGCTCATATACTCGACAGACGCGGCAAATCTGGAACTATAAGACTCTTGCATCATTGCAATACTGGTGAGCGTGTCAGCTGAAGTCTACTTCATCCGTCAGTATAGAACGCTCGTCCCCCTGTCAGGCTTTCTAGCTACTTGTGGCCATGGCACTGCCTTAGGGGTGTGCTACAGTCTATGCGAAAGGGTTGGAAGAGAAAACACCATGGTAAACAGGATGTAAGACCGTCGGCTTTGCCACCGCCGTGACCATAGGTGTACGTCGACGAGACCAGACCACGCTTGCAAGGCGCCTCGCTCACTTGCTTCGAACTGCGTCATCGAGGAGTCCCTCATAAGCTCATCACTGACGGCATGTCTGGCCATGTAAGCTTCACAAACAGCAACAAACAGCTCGAGGGGAAAGCAGTAGCTTCAAGATAATGAAGTCGATTTCTGTGGACGCGGTGCTCATCGGTTGCGATCGTGTAGCTGCTAATGGCGATGTGGCCAACAAGATCGGCACCTACAACCTCGCCATTGTTGCACGGTGAGCCTCCGTTGGGAGGGTCTTCACTGATGGATCAGACCGAGCCTGTTAGGTATCATAAGGTGCCGGTGTACTGTTGCATGCCCTCTTCCACGTTGGATCTGTCATGCAAGACGGGCGCGGACATTGTCATTGAGGAGCGCGACGCTTCGGAAGTGACCATGGTAGCTACCACTGAGTCGTGTTGGTCGCTACTGTGCTTGAGTAGGTTAACGGCAAGCTCATCTGCCCTGACGGCACTGAGACTTGCAACCCTGCTTTTGATGTTACGCCGGCTGAGCTCATTACCGCCTTCATTACTGAGTGAGAGAAAGCGATGGGTGCTTAGTCCTGTACTGTGACTTTCCCTACTCTAATCTTCTAGGGAAATACTTTGACTACTGACAATGCTCATACTTGGTCAATTATTGTATGAGCACCATCAGTAGCCGATCTTGAAAAGGTTGGATCCATTTGCTTGTTCACTTGAATGTACATCAGTTGAGAACATTGTCAGGAGGACTCTACTGGAGTCACTGTAGGAATTGACAGAATATTCTGTTTAATTATGTTGTTACACTGGGTACTGTGTGAATACCCGAGAAGATCCCTTCCCATGCTTCATCCGTGCATGAGACAGGTGATTTGCTTAGGCACGGAGTGATTGAGGGCCCTCACTACACCGAGTCCTGGCAGAGGCTTCGTGAGTGACAAGCGCTTGTGTTATCCTTCCAGCGTTTCATGCTATTCTGCGAGTTCTGAGTTGCATTACGTGGATAACAGGTTGGATCACACACGTTGTACTGGTGTCCTGGTTTAACTAAGTCTTTGTTGATTCATTAAATTAAGAAAGTCTTAGTGAAGCCGTAATTCTCCATCACACCCTTTAAGGCTCCCCGGCGGAAGCATAGTCAGGAAAGTTCCTTGGAAATTTTACTCCCGGAAAAATCAGGAAACTTTCACGGAAGATCTCCGCGGAGCATAGAATGCACTTAACCATGCAGAGTCCTTCGGGCTCTGAACATACTCAATCCCAGACAATGTCCTCATCCTTCACTCGCTCACTTGAAGTCGAGCCGCAAGGTACAGTGGAGATGCACCTGTTAAACGCCAGATCGCGCAAATCACGATGCGATAAACGCGAAAAACTTGAAGTGACAGTCGACTCTATCACATCGCGAAAAAACGCTACTGAAAACCGCCTTTTCGCGAAAACCACGAATCGTATATCGCGTTATATCACGTTATGTGATATATCGCGTCATCGCGTTCTATTCACAGCCGAGACCTAGTGGTAACTGTGGTTTCCGCATATATTGTATATATGATATATGCAACTTCCGCGGCTTGAACCGGAATACTTCCTACAATAGTCTTGGATCTTCTCCAACTCGTCAGCACCACCTTAAATTCGTGATGTGTTTTTCACTACGTGGGGGCATCTCCAGCGTCCTCATAAACTTCATGAACCGACTAGTCCTCATAAATGAGAGGGTCGATTTTCTTTCATTCAGGATTTGAGAAAAATGCAAGGCGTAATAGGCTTGGCATATTGAGCACCCTTCATTGCGAGATTAGATGTAGGAATCAACATCACCACCCCATGTTCCCGGTGGATGAAGATAGGATGGACCATCCTACCTTCCTATACGTTCCGAGACAAGATACCAGGTATCTTGTCTCGGAACGTCTCAAGGTGAAATGCCCAATACGTTTAAGATCATCTCACACATATTGGGCATTTCACCTTACTAAGATCATTCATAATAAGTAAAACTTCTCAGGCCAAAGAACTCAGAGCTATAATTCATCTCGCCTGCGGCTCGAGTTTAAGAACTGACACGGTTGTGAATATCCGTTTGGCTCAAATTAAACCAATACGGATATTTTAAGAAAACGATGGGCCATCGTCGATGGCGGCATACCACTCCGGTGGCGCCGAGCAGGTTAGTCCATCTGGAAGGATATGTTACATGATGTGATTGCTTGTTGAGCAGGTTCATCTACGTGGCTAGGGAGATCACATGACGAGATCGGCACTCCTCCTCGTGGCGACATAGATGGTCGGTTCGCTCTGGAGACAAGGATGTGACAGAGAAAAGACTCAAAGAAGAGACGGTAAGCTCATGGATTTTTCTTGTGAAAATAAAGTAGGTTTAAGAATGTTCGTCGTATGAGTGGAGTGGCGGCCAAGATATTGACGAGAACCTGGGTATGGAAAAGGCAGCGAGTGCCACTCGGCTTTTGCAACGAAGACGGAGGAAAGTCGGATGGAATCATTCTCTATCATCAAGTACGAAAGCTGTCTCGTTGTGCCGGGTGACCCGAGAATCTCCGCGTTATGGCTTCGCCTGCAGATTAGGCGTGACCAGCATTCAAGGAGGAATTTGAGAAAAATTGTTCTACAGGAAAATGCAAGAACTCGGAGAAGAACGTTTGGTAGTCACGACAAAGATCAAAAACTCGGTGGATTGGCTTGCTGTGGCAGGCAGAGCCTCACTACCAATCCCATTTAGGTGATAAACCTTAGCCAACGCCAAGTGAGTGCCAGGAAGCCTAGTAGTTGATGCTTCATACTTTTCAGGCTTCATGCTTTTTAGGTCGATCTTCTCCTGGATTGTGTGCGTGAGGTTGTCATTCCGCCGGACACGCCGTGATCCCAGAGAGGGAGAGGGATCAATACAACTTTAGGAGTTGCCCTGGTGTGATATATACCTCCTTCGACGCACTCGGGGAAGTGTTGCCAGAGGAAGGACGGGCGTTCGAAAGTCGTGGATGGAACAAGCTCACACGACTCGCTCAAGTCAACGCGAGAGCGTACTTGCTCGGTGTGTTGCCTCGTTACCGTGCTGCACGACATAAGCGTGGATCCCACGTGTAACACCTGACGTGTTTCAAATATAAACGAGGTGCTGTCTTTGTAATCATTCTGTGAAGGGATCGTTTAGTAGTGAGCGCCACCCTCGGACTGCTGATGAACACAGGCTCCCAACTTGGGAATCCCAAGGCAGAGACGAAACCTGCTCTTATCTCAGAGGAGCACAGTGCGATACACGTTCTTAGCTATGCGCGACGCTAAGCATGAAAGCGCGCGATTGCGCTGTCTACTACAGGCATCTCGCTGTGGTACTACACATTCATAGAACTTCATTGAGTTAGTTTCCTCAGACGTAGAAGGAATAGGGAAGAACATTCCTCTGAAGAACCTTTGGCAGGAACTCCAACGAGTCCGGAGACGCTCGAGCTTCGGCAGCTGAATCCCTCCCTCCCTAACCCTCAGGCTCAAGTCACCCCAACCGCACGCATACACACCCTCAGCGACACTGTTTCCGAATGCATGCATGCGTGCGGTGGTCCGTCCGTGCATGAAATGTACTGCATGTTTTGCCGCGTACTAGTACTCCCGGTCGGTGTGCACCGATGGGAAATACAGGACTGCAACTTGCATCACCGCCTCAGCCTCCAGTGATGGGATGCAAGGATGAGAGCTCCACAATGCTGGCATAAGGAAGAGGATACCTCACGATGGGTAGCACGACAAATCAACAAACATACGAGCTCTAACACGCATAATGCGTGACGCACTAATGAATGCGTGACGCATTCATTAACTCCTACATCTAATAGACGTAGGAGTTGACGTTGGCCTTATGGTAGGAGTTGTGGGTCTAGTTTATATCCTCGCGTCTTCGGGCCTGGAAAGTTTTCAGGTTTAACGTTTAACGCGATAACCGCTTTAATCTTCTACCACTGTTGTACTTTTTTATTTTTTCGACATGGTGACCGAAACAGGCAAGTACGTAACTATCGGTGACATCCAGGTGCATGAGACTTTGAAGGACGCCGTGGATAAGAATATCCTTCCGGGTGAGTGCACTTCCAGTTAAGATAGAGTAGTCGAAGCTCTGTTCAGCCGAACTGATGATCCCTATACCGCATTGGTCTTCTGCTCGAGAAGTGTTGCCATTATTCAGGCACGGGAGTGACTACATCAGAGTTCTGGCATTATTTGGAAAAGTTGTTGGCAGAGTTCACGGCTGAGAATGCCGCCCTTTTGGCCCGACGCGATGAGCTCCAGGCAGCGATAGACGAGTGGTATCAAGGGGGATGTAAGGAAGAGCAGGAGAAGTTCCTGAAGAGGATTGGGTGAGGCCAACCTTGCTGCTTGTATGTTTCCAGCCCGAAATCGTCTGTCGCCGCTACCGTATCGATTTCGAGGTAACAGGTTGGTATCTGGTTTTCAGATATCTGGTCGACCCGCCTGCGACCAAGATCGCCATCTCGACCACGAACGTCGATCCGGAGATCTCGTCGCTGGCAGGGCCGCTACTCGTCGTCCCGATCGACAACGCTAGATACGCTCTGAATGCTGCTAATGCGAGGTGGAGAGTAGCGAGGTTTCGCAGGTGTTACTCATTTTTGGTGTAGGTGGGGATCCCTCTTTGATGCTGTTTACGGCTCCGATGTCATTCCGAGACACCCCTGTTCGAGTGGGTACGACCCCGCTCGAGGCCTCGCTGTGCTCGAGTAGCCGCCTGCCAAGTATTGTATTGGTTCTAGCTCTCAGTTGCAGGTTCGTGTTCAAACAGCTGGATCATATACTGCCTCTAGTTGATGCTCAGTGGTCTGAGCTAGCATCTATTTGGGTGGATGGCCGAGAACAGCTCGTGGCCAGTACTACCAAGGACAAGGCCACTGGTGATCCTCTCGAGTAAGGTGCTCTGCTGTTGTAAGTCTCCCTAGGACTGAAGTCGCCGGTCGCTTTCGTTGGATATCGGGGTAATGCGAGCAAGGGTGACTTGGTGTTCGTCCATAATGGACTTCATATTATCACCAAAATCCACAAGGACTCCCAGGTGGGATCTAGTCAGCACTCGAGTCACGACAGCTTGATAGTTCGTCAGGTTGGCAAGCAAAATAGTATGGGTCTGGTCGATGTCGTTGTGGAGGCTGCCCTGACTGCTATCATGGATTGCGAGGACTCAGTAGCGGCCGTTGATGCGGATGATAAGGCTCGAGTCTATTCCAATTGGTCCGGTCTTATGAGAGGTAGCGTCTCTTGCAAGTGAGTGATTTGGAGAGGCCACTTATAGGCGATCTTGAGACCTCTTTCGAGAAGGATGGCAAAACCGTTACGCGTCGACTCAATTCGGATCTGGACTTCAGAATGGCCGGGGGAGGGGGGGTTGTCACTCTGCCTGGTACAGTGCATTGTGCATATGAGTTTATATTGGGCATCTTTCAGGGAGGGTGGTCGCATTGGTTAGAAACGTCGGCATTCGTCTGAGAACGGACGCGATCTTGTGAGTATCGTCGCCGTCTTGTGGGTAGAGTATTTTGGGAAGTGGCAGGTATCGTGGTGACGAGGCTTTCGAGGGTTTAGTCGATGCTCTGGTAACCGCTACAGCTGGCTTACTTGATCTACGCCAGCTCGGTCGCAACAGTCGTAATATTCCATCGTCAACGAGTTGGTAGGATCGCCAATAGGAATTCGCCATGAGTCAGATACTGGCTCTATCTATATCGTCAAGCCCAAGCTGCATGGACCTGATGAAGTAGCCTTTGCTTGTCGAGTGTTCGATCGGGTGGAGGAGATGCTAGGACTGGCGCCAAAGACCATCAAGATAGGGGTAGGGGGCATCGTGGACAAGGGCCGTCGCTGTTAGTGGCTTGCTGTAGCTGACGGATGAAGAGCGAAGGACAAGCGTCAATCTACAGTCCTGCATCTATGCTGCTCGTGAACGTGTTGTCTGTCTTAATACTGGCTTCATGGACCGTAACGGGGAATATGTGAATGGCGTGCGCCGTATGGTGGGTTAGGTACGGGTGATGAAATCCACACTTGTATGCACTCGAAGTTGCCTGTTGCTCCAAAGGGCGAAATGAAGAAGGCTAGATGCACACAGGCTCACGAGAAACTCAATGTCATCGAGGGGCTTTCAGCTGGCATGGGCATGCGGGCTCAGATTGGTGCTAAACAGTTATAGTGAATCCCGTCTTAATCCAATCATGGCAAGGTAAAGGCATGTGGGCCGAGCCCGACTCGATGAAAGCAATGCTCGATCAAAACACCGACCATCCCCTTTCTGGTGAGGCAGTCACATTGTATATGACTGTTGTATGTTGTGTGGCTCGTGCTAGGGGCGTCAACCGCCTGGGTCCCATCACCCACTGCTGCGACTTTGCATGCTTTGCATTACCACATGGTGGATGTCTTTGCGGTGAGCTACTTACTAGGCTTTCTCGGAGAACTTCTCTGAGGAAGGCGTTCATGCGTGAGGATTGATCTTCGAGTGCCAGACAGTTTGTTTTTGTCCAGAACAGGGGGTTTACTGTTGGCGAAACACCATGTTGACGTAGCGTATCACCCTATCCAGGTCCAGAAGACAATCCCCACTGATCCAGCGATAGTCGCCCAGCTTCGTCATCAGTTATTGCAGCCCCCATTCGATGCGACTGTGGCCACGTGAGTCTCTAGCGCGCCGGGGCTGAGTGGTATTGGGGATTTGATAGGCTTCCTAAGAGAGATATCCAGCGCGAGCTTGACAACAACGCCCAGGGAATTCTCGGCTATGTTGTGGGTTGTTGGCTATGTCTATATGGGTTGACTTCGTCACCAGGTACGTTGGGTCGATCTCGGCGTTGGATGCAGCAAAGTTCCGGACATTAACAATGTGGGTCTCATGGAAGACCGAGCCACTTTACGGTAATGCCTCGCTACCACGTGGAGTCGACATGGCTCGAATACATGTAGGATATCTTCCCAGCATATAGCTAACTGGCTTGCTCATGGAATAGTCAGTAAGACACAAGTGAAGAACTCGTTTATCAAGATGAGTGCTGTTGTGGACGACCAGAACCGAGGGGATCCTCAGTAAAGAACTCTTATCGAATTCTTCGGCCTGTTGCTCCTCGGGAGACTGTTAGTACAGCATGACCTCATCATCATCGGGCATCGTTGGAGACGGGAGAGATTGTACTTACAGGTACAATGCGATGAACAGCGCCGGGACGGCTTTCGAGGCGGCGATGGATCTGGTCTTCGAAGGGGCAAAGTCACCGAACGGTTACACCGAGGAGATTCTGACGAGAGCTAGACGGGCGGTCAAGGCGAAACCAGATAAGCAGTTGAGGTTGTGATTTTCTTCGATATTTTTCAAATTTACATTTTCACCGGAATCCGGTGACCGGATGTCTTTGTTATTATGTTAAGCTGGGTTTCACGACCTGTGGAGCCCATCACGGTGGTGGTGATTCTGAATCACTGATTCACCACCACACACCGGGGTGGCATTCATCACCGATCTCCCGAGAGCTTCCGCGGGCGCCAATTTCTACCCAGAGCGATCGTACCTCACGGCATGCAGCCGCTCACCTTAACTCGTCCAGCTTTTGCGAGTGTCGTGCTCATCTTTTCTGCTGCGCGTTTGCGGCCTGCTCTGGATTTGGGGAATCGCGCGCGCCATCCTGAGAAATTCTCCATAACGGATGTTTTTCTTACCACTTGCTTGGGAATTGCGTTACTCTATATGGCAGCCATGCGATGGGTCATGTATTTGTTCCCCCTACTGGACCGCCGTTCGGCATCATCCGAGACTCAGAGAGCGGTCGATTGAATATTGGGAGTTTTCTCGCTCAGTTTTGCCTGCAATGGGTGACCCCATAGAGTTCGGAGAACTCAAAACAGCGCTCAGAGAACTGAATTTTCTGAGTGCTGTGGTGCAGATTTAGTTGAGATCAGATTTAGATGGATATGTCATATCTTGTTCTACTAGAACAAGATATGAAATATCCAATATGTCTCAGGCTCGTACAATGGGAATCCTTAGAAGGGTGATACTCTGCTGAGTTGGCATGGATCATTACAGAACATCACTGGTAGGACTCTAAAAGGCACATGACTGGTAGTTTGCTGATGACCAAAGTAATTTACTGCCTCCGACATCGTATGATGCGATGTCGGAGGCAGATGTCTGAGAAGTGATGCCAGAGGGGATAGGAAACTACAATTCTCTCTTTGATCGGGGGGAAGCAGGAACACTGATCCCATCGAAGGGATAACACTCTCTCTCCACTGAATCCTTCACTAGTCGCTGCTCTGCCCCAATGTATGATGAGCACTGATCAGTTTATGGGGTGCATCAACTGCCAGAGGTAGGTGTGCACACTACAGCGACACGGTTTCCTCCCCTGCAGACTTTCCATTAGAAGCTATCGACGACGGACTAGCGTGCAACCCAACATCGCTTTCTCTACTAGGACTCGCATCCATATCGGAGTAATAGTGACGGAATAGACCGAAGATTAAGATCCAAATAAGAACCCCTGAAGTACGTAAGATGCTCGAAATGTAACGAGCTGCAAAAATACGGACTTCCCGATTAACGTCACAGATCAGAAGTTCTGATTCAGAACCGAATATCGGACACGTCATAGACATATCTTGTAATCTCATAAGTTCTTGACTATTTCTCAATAAGTCTGATAATGAGTATACGAAAGAGAAAAGTAGACAGGATCAATCGCGAACCCTCGTCTGAATAAGCGAGAACTATAGCAGAGTTGTCAAGCCTCGAGAAGTCATCATCACACACACGTAAAGAGATCATAGCTAGCTGGTACATATCGATCGGAGGATCGACATTAGCATAAATAGAGATTAGATGTGGTCAGATTACTCAGGGATCACTGTAGTCACTACGGTGTAGTGTTCTCTTTTTCCGGGTTGGGCGGGCAGTGTTATCTCATGATCACACTTCAGCAGGGCTCCGTACTCCGCGCTGAATCGCACAACGTTCTTCAGTCTCGGTAACGCTGGTCAGCGTGCCGCAGGTCGCGGTCCGCAACCCTACCTCAGCCTCAAACGAAGCCCAAGGTCGAGCGGTACCCAAGGCGATACGATGGTGACGTACAACTCATATTTCCAAAACAACCTCGTCGATGACTGTACGTTTCCAATGTCCGTTTTCTAGACATAAGGGGTTCCTGAAGTGTGGCTATGCTGGAAGTATTGTGAAAGAGTCGCAGAATACTCATGCCGTGATGATTGTGGAGGGTGGGCATCCTCGTCATTTGATTAATGCTGATGCGCCTCTGGCAAGAGCCGGCCTAGTACCAGAGATCAGGAGCCAACTAACGTGATTCAAATGAATCAGCTTTGTGGCTATTACACACCAACGCTCTGTATATCAAGGTTGAAGAAGTAACACATTGCTCTTCTGCGTATAAGCCGCAGCAAGGCTCTTTTAATACCACTGTTGATCCACGTAAGGTTAATCCGAGCAACCTTGCTTTAAGCACCTTGCAGTGTCGTCAACGATACGTACTCGCAGGTTTTTGAATCACTGTGTAAAACATGAAGTTCATGTCATGAACACACGGAGCGGATGGAGCTTTGTAGTAAAAGGGAGCGGATTCCGCAGCAGTGTCTCCGGTCTCTTTTCAGTGCGACGACTGGTACCACTTAACTCGCGTATGCCTGGAATCACCGCCGGCCGGAGAATGGTAATAATGAGACGCAGCACACTGTTCTGAGAATATCCCTTGGTTCATACCACTATGTTTCTTTCCTTGAAGGTTCTGTCCAGAGTGTGCGCAGAGGCTGCAAACGTGCGGGGCTTGAATTAATGTATTCTGACAACAAGCTATAATGCATGGATCAACGACGTGTTATCTGCGTAATGCTGAGTTCAATGAAACTTTTCTTCTCTTCGACGATCCGCACATATGGAGATGGGTTGATCAAGGTTTTGCCAAATCGTGAAAATTTCGCTCATGAATAACGGGTTCAGCCGTGGTTCTCTAGGATCGCCATTGCGAACCCCCGATAACGCTGCCCACGATCATTGTGAGCATACTAGTCATTTTTACCCTTGTACTGGTCGCGCATATGGAGATCGGTAAATCATGGTATCGCCGAATCGTGGATATTTCGCTCATGAATGACGGGTTCAGCCGTGGTTCTCTAGGATCGCCATTCCGAAGCTACAATACTCCGACCAGTGGTCAATTGAGCCCACCGGTTGCGCACGTACGTGCAACTCCGCCGCACACACTTGACCGTGAACTGGAATACATGCCCCGCTTGCTCAGCAACTTGCCCAAGCCCGAATCGAACCCGGAACTCACCCCCTGGCCCCGCTAGACCGGCCACAAGGAAAAGGCAGTTTGTGGCTCGGAAAGAAAAAAAGTGGCCGCCGAAGAAAAATTGTGGCCAAGGGTAGAAAATTTGTGGCGCGCGCGAAGATGACGCCTTCGTATCCCAGGTATTCATTGGATTTTGTGATGTGCGTCGTGACTCACATACGTTTCACCGAGATGTATATTCACACCTCTCGCATTCCAGTGTTGATATAGAATATGACATTAGTATCGATATATTAGCGTTCAAATGAAAACATGTCAACGTGTTGCTAGTTCGAGAACTGTGCTCATTGTTAGATGTGTTTTGGGGAGCCCTTTGGTGGGTATATAAATGGACGCGAGTGTCTTCTTGTTTGCCGACTACCGCACTGCAGTAGCCGCATTGATGATCGGAAATGATCTAATCTCGATGATTTTCAGAGCGGCTTCTACCCATTAGTATTATGATCTAGCTATATCACTGCGAATATCCCTCCTAATATAAGTGAATTTCATGGAGTTTCATCCCTTCTACGTTAAGTGGCATATAATACTCAATGTGAAAAACGCGATATGAAGTGAATTGAAACACTTCGCGATCTGCCCCGGACAAATCACCCCGTTTCACGTGACACACGTGACGGGTTTTACGCGAGGTCAAATGTGAAATATGATTTTCATCAGTGTTTTTTAGTGAAAATTTCACTAGAGTTTTTAACATCACGGGGGAACTCCGTTCCTGCCAGTGATAGGTTATCGTTATATTATGAGATCTGTTATTTGTGCAAGCAGGCAGCTCGATTCTTCTCTGAGTGCTTTTTTTCGACGTGCGCTCGGAGCTTCAGTGTGTTTCAGTTCTTCGTTCTCTTGTTATGCCTCTCGACTTGCCTCGTATCATGGACAGTGCTGGATTCCATCCGGCCCAGTCCTGGTCCCTGGGGCTTTCCTTGTGTTCTACTGTATTCTTCGCATCACTTTGCACAGTGGCTCGTCGTTACACGTCAAACTTGTGGAATGCGACGGTCGTCATGTCACTAACGCATGCGTTTGGCTGCATCTTCTGGGGAGGCTCGATCCTACTCCGCGACGAATCTACTGTCAGTGGTCCTTCCTCACCAGAGGAAGCGTGCCTGTTGGCCGTTTCTCTGGGTTACTTCCTGGTTGACATTACTCTGTGTGTCTCCGTGTTCAAGGACTGGGAGTCTACCCTGCATCACGCATTCTGCGTCGTGGGGGAGATTGGTGTCCTTTACACTGGTTTATCGGGTCACATCATCATCGCCTTTTTGTTCATTGCTGAACTCTCATCGCCGTTCCTGTATTCTTTCGAGACTGGTTTTGTCCCAGCTGGAAGCACGGCGGCCCTAGTGTGCCAAGCTCTGTTCGCGATCTTGTTCATTGGTGGTCGTCTTGGTGCCGGAACTCTTATGAGTTACTCTCTATTATCCAATGGTGAGGTCCCGTTCCTGGCCAAAACGTCATGCATCGGTCTGATGTCGATTTCGGTGCTGTGGGCCACGCGTATTATGAGGATTGCATATGACACGCTGGTGGGGCTGTTGTCCCCTCGGAAAACAGAGCTATCGGAGGCCAAGACTTCCGAGCCTATTGTCGCGGGCTCTACTGGGTGCTGAGTTTCCCAATGTTATTTCTTCCATATCAAATTATAGAGGCAGGCCCTGATCAGTGTGCCCGAACAGTACCATTGTGGAACACAGTGAGTACTGGTGTTGATCAAAGACTTGGAATGTAATCATCGAGCTTCTGTTGAGTTCGGAGTTGGCCATGTGGGAAACCATGTATGATTGAACAGTGTTTATTATGGTGATCACGAAATGGAAAACACTTTAAAGGAGTTCCACAAATCCTCAAAGTTTAGACCTCGGAATCGCGCTCGTATTTGTCGCCGAACTCTGCGCTTCTTGGCTTCACCTTTCCCGCGCAGACCTAGCCCTAGTGAAATGATAGGCGGGCAACATGTGATTAACGATATTGGCACTTCCACAGTGGACCTCCCTGTTGTGTTGTGAGTAAGGCTACAATCGGACCACATCGTCCCGTCCTGTGTGCCAAAAGTCTCGTCGTGTCGTGTTAGACTCGGTGTTCTCATTACAACCGTGATGCTAGGGGGGTATTCCAGCAGCAGCTCGCTCTCGTCCAGCGATTCTGATAGTGACAACGACGAGGAGAGTAAAGGCAAAGCCTCCTTGCAGTCCACAGGCAACGCCTCTATGTAGTAGTAGGGGGGCTGTAGCGATATATCTACTGCTAGAGTAGACAGCTGGCAGTAGTTCCTCTCTGAATCACGTCGAGCGCACAGGGCATGTCTAGGGTGACCAATTTTTAAGTCCGTTAGGGCGTTAGCCTCAGCATACTGCTCGGTGGGTGTAGTAGTGAACATCACTCTCTGTGAATCTTCAGAGTCGAGTCGCCTGCATCTATTGAGAATGCGTCCCAAGCCTCCGCGCGATATGGCCAGGAGCGGTCTGAACGGCGGAGCGATGAAGGTGATGATAATAGCATGAGGGCTGATGCTGTGGAGGTAGCGGCAACGACTGCATCGAATTCTGCGTACAGGAATGCTTTCAGGACGAATCTGAGAAAACTCTTCCGTCCACAGTGCCTATGGAAAGTAGGGAGACCACCGCTGTGGCTGAGGTGAAATAGAGAGGCTAGCACATAGTCATGATATTGTCCTCGTCAGTCTTTGTCAGTGTCACTGGGCTCACCTTCTAGCGAGCCATCCACACCAGAGGAGGTAGAACGAGTTCGAGACGCCTCCGATGCCCATACGTAATGAATTCCCGATTCTGGGGAGTCCATTCAGGAGGTTGTAGGTATCTCGAACAAGCTCGGATGAATGCCGAAGGGAAGTGCTCAGCAGGAGGTAGTACTGTGGGTGTATGGCTCGGCAGTGGGAGCTGATGTGGGTTAGCTCGGAAGAACGTTGCGAATCTCAAGAGGCAAGCAGAGGCTGGAAGATACGTCCATACGTTTTTGATGGCCAATAGGAAGTTCCACAACCCTAAGTGGACCGAGGAGGTAGCGTCTCAGGGCTCGGTGAGAGGTCTCGAGACTTGGCCTCAGATGTTCGAAAAATTCGGAATAACCGAGGACATACAGAGGAGTACCACACTTCCTCCACATCGGTATAGCAACTACCTCTCTCTCATCATGATACATCAGAATCAGGTATGATCCGAAGAACGTTGCGCTGAGCGAACGGGACTACTGGGATTGGCGACCGGTCTCCATGCAGCCGCCTAAGTGACCGCCCAACGTAAAAAACAGTAGCGTTGCGTTTCGTATTACTATACAGTAGAATGGCAGTTTTTTGAGCTCCTGGATGGCATCTTTCCTACCGCCGTCGGCTCTGCCGGCCAATCCCAATCAGCCTCCTCCTCCGCCTCCTCTCCCACCAGGGAAGATGATGCAGGTAGTGTGGGAGCTCCGTGCTTCTATTCGACGTAATTGTGTACCCTCGCACGCAGTTCCAACCGCCACCGCCGGTCACGGCGCCTCCTTCGGCAAGTAGGAGCGCTGCTTATTTGCCGGCCCCTTCTCCCATGACTGAGGAGGGGTCATGGGAAGAGCCCGACACCGACGTGGCAGAGGATGGTAGTATGCCTGATGTCAGCATGTTTTGTAAGTTGCCGCCCATAGACTCTACTGAATTCGATTTCGAGGAGGACCTCCGGGCGATTGACGAGGTGAAGGGCGAGGCTATGCTGAAGGAAGTCGGCAGCTTAGGTACGTTGGGCTTCCTTCTGGGGTTTACTTCGGTACAGGTTCTTTGGAGTCCAGGCCGGGGACGAGAGGCAGGTACTTCAGCGTGTGCAAACATTGGCTGAAGACTTTGTGTATGAAGGGGGACAAATGTGATTTCCTGCATCAGTAGGGTGGTCAGTGATGTGACCCGTTTCGTATCTTCCGTTGGTGAACCTCAGATACGATGTCAACCGAATGCCGGAGTGTGTAGCCTGGGTCAAGCATGGTCGGTGCACTGAGAAGGACTGTGAACTTCGCCATGACATAGATACTGTGGAGTGCCAGAAGTGAGTATTACGGTTCAACTCGGTGAAATAGGATCCTTAATGAGAGGGATTAGCGCAGTGTAAATCAACACGCGAACGAACGGAAAGTCCAAACCCTATTTTCTCGATGAGAAGTCAGATCTATTCGACGAAACTTGCATCAGGCGGAAGCTCTATAAATTTCTGATCCACTGAGCGTAACAGATGTGATATTCACACTCCGAATGATCAGCCCTGGAAGACTGTACTCGACCGAGTTGTTTCGCATTTCCAACAAGTTTTGTCCCCTTTTGGCAGGTATAAGTACGGATTCTGCCGTCTAGGGAACATGTGTCGACTCCGGCATGAGAAGTAGGCGTCCCTCCAATCCCCAAGGGGGGTATCCTCCCTCAGGCACGGTCGGCAGATGCTACCTGATCTAGTACCCGACTGGTATCTCCGAGAGTGCGTGCCGAACGTCTTTGAGTATGTCCCACGAATGCCCGAGGACCTCTTGCGGACCTCCATCCAAGAGCTCAAACCCAACCGGTCGCAGCCTCCTCCTCCTCCGCCACCACCTCCCCTGAGTGGTCGCGTCGATGCCAGGTTAGGAGGAATACTCGTCACCTACTAGTCATTTTTTGGTCCATGTAGGTCGTCAGCCATGCAGACTGGAGCTGCACCGCCGCCGCCGCCCCCTCCTCCCCCTCCCCCACCGCCGTCCATGAGAACACCGTCCCCGCCACCACCCCCTCCCCCACCGTCGGGACAACAGTCATGGCGACCACCAACTGGGGACAGGTCTACGGGTATGGTCCATTGATTCACTCAGACGATATGCTGTCCTTCTGTCAGGCGCATGGGGAGTTCCCGGCAAGCAGGACTCAGGTGGTGGTCCGGCCACGCTGCTGAGGGATTCCACTTTTTCATCGTCTTCAGGTTGGTCTGCCCAAGGTACTGCTAGTGCTTGGAGTGCCAAGCCCGAGAGAGGCTCTGGGTGGGGAGCCCCAGCGCGAGACCATCATGTGAGCCGGGGTTTTCAATACCACCATGTCATCCATTCGATTACTTTAGGGCGATGACGCTCAGAAGGGTCCGAGCGGCTGGGCTGCATTGAGGCATCAAGCTCCTGCTAATAGGTATAAACATACTTTACGATGCGTTTGCCTTCGGACTCCTCTTCAGACCATCTGGCGCAGCAAGTTGGGCAGCCCCACACAGCAAAGGTGGAGACGACGGGTAAGGATGAAGGCTCCACCAGGGCCCCTAGTCTATGGGGACTTACGTGATGGTCTCAGAGGGAGGAGTGAGTGGAGTTGGAACAGGGCGGACCGCAGTCATCGACGGCGATCACTATCTCGTAGGTTCAGTAACCCGAAGTGCCTCTATTTGTCCTGCTCTTAGGCGACAGAGAATCTCACAGTTCTCGATCTGAGCAGGGACGGAGTAGTTGGGGAGATGCTCGTAGTTGGCGAGAGACTTCGTCACGTATGACTGCAGGAGAGCATTCGGTCGGGTATGAAGTTTTCTCAGGAGGGAATCTGAGTCGTGGCTGGGGAGCCCCTCCAAAGGAAGAGGAGGACCATGACTTCGACAGGCGCTCGTCTCGTTCTGGCAGAGGTACCTTTGTGGGGTACTTCAATGAGATGAGGTACGATTTCAGATCGTGACGATGATCGCGAGAGAGGCCATGGGCGAGAGCATCGCGGAAGGGATAGGAGGGACCGTAGGTCTCCCGATCGAGATCACAGGGAACGTAACCGAGAAAGGAAGCGTCCTCGTCGAGATGAGTAATTCTCTTCACGTTAATACAATTTGTGAGAGAACGTGGGATCTATGGTGTTATGTCGACGTAAATTGTCGGGGAGTACTAGTCTTTGATTCCACACCGGTTAGATCCACCGGTGTCAAAGTAGGCCTGCTCAATACAAGTCGATTAGGGAATGATGCTGATAATAATAATCACAGATCTGTCTTGGGGCTGTCCAGCATGCTTCGGGACGGTTACAAGTCTCCCTTGGGGAGCGAAGGCTACAATCAAAGATATGAATAACACAGAGAAGATGCTACGGGACAATAGTTTGAAATAAGTTGATTATTGGAGAAATATCGTCAAATTTTTAAAACCCCCTCCTCCGTCGCATAGCATATCCATGGAGATTTCGAGATTAAGTCGACCCCAGAGCCTTCACGTGCGGCCTTCCTGATATTGCAGTAGCACATGAGCGATCGATATGGGGATCTTGCAAATATGCACAATTTCTTCCATTTTTTACACCGGAATTTTTTCGATCGTTCAAATACTGATAGGATCAGGGAGGTGATTTTCTTACCTTACTGGTGAGTACTGTTCCCCGTCATATCGTCAACCTTGGCTTCCACCACGCGAGGGAAATGAGCAGGCGACTTTAGGACAGTGTACGCGACTCCATCTGCACGCAAACAGTTCATTTACTCAACTGCAGCTATCTCCGATCTCAGTCTAAACCCGCAGTTTCGAACTTAATCCCGACTAAGGTTGCCCTGCTGCGTGCCTCTGGTGGTATTCACCAACCGGCCAACCGCTGAAGTTGAACCCGATGATTACTGAGCTGGCTCTGTACGATATCCCCCAAGATCGTACTCCTGCTGCCGGTGTCGCTGCGGATGTAATTCACATCAACACGCCCGCTCAAGTGGAGGGGTACGCCAGTTTGAATGAGATCGGAGCGGCTCACGGGCTCAAACGTTGTCAGTGACAACTCGTCACCTACCGAAAAGTCGCTTCTCAGGCGAAATGGGACCATCTATTGCAGATCAATCCGCTCACTACTGACAACTTGTCAGTGACAGGATGCTAGAATCTGCGCGCCAGCGTTAACTCTTCTAGGAGCGTAGCAACGTGGCGGAGCACCCTTCTCTTATAGACACATATTGTATCATGCATAGCCTGATCATCTGCTAGGGGCTGCCTTGTTCCGGACAAGTTCAGAGTCGGACTGCGTTTGCCGCACTGCGCTATGCGTGGAGAGCGAGCAATGAGTAGCGTGAGAAGCTCTGGGAGCAAGTACTCTATGCCTTCTGAAATACGGGGCTGAGCCGATCGCCTAACACTCGTGAACACAACTCTCAACACGAGTCTTGAGAAACCTTGTAGTAGTCCCGTAATGGCATGTGTGAAACGACCGTTCCTGTGAGGCCACTGCCATTACATGAACGGAGTAGAAACAAACGCGCTAGAATTGAGATGAATCGTTCCAGCATACTCGGACGAAAAGAGGTCTATTGTAAAGATCTTAGCCTTACGGTAACGAAATGATTATCTTATATTGCCTGAAAGTAAGCACCGTACTCGCCTCACACTTCCTGCGCTTGTTGAAACTGTTGTCAAAGAACACGCGATGCATGTCTTCGATTGACTACATCGTTACACAATTATCCTCTCAATTACAGATCATCAGACGATGTATGATTGGCGAAGGTTGAGGCATCACGCATGAGCGTTGCGCCAGCAAGATGCGCAACAAACGCGGTTGGACTCCAACCGTTGGGAGAGCCTGTACTCGGATGACGAACCCGATTATTGAGCTCATGAAAAAAAACCGCAATAGCATGTCAGGTGAAATTGGGTTGGATTCCAACCGTTGAAAGTGTGTTTCGGATATTTCCTGACTGTTACACGGATTAAGTGCCATGACAGAACTCACACGCTCGTCCCGAGGCGCTCCATGTTCTCTCCACTTGAAAAAACCTGAGAGGAACGACTGTGAGCTAGTGCGTTCTAGTACTCGTGCCGAGCTCCTCACAGCGCGGACGGTCAACGGAGCCCGTCACCTCCGAAGAGTACCTACAATCGCCAGATGCAGGGGAAAGACCAAGTCCAGATGGAGTAACGGGAGTAACGACTCAACAGATCAGACACGACGTAGCGGGTACCCAGGAAGGAAGCTCAAGCTTCGAACGCGCAGTTCTTCGAGATCGAGTGACTCTCGATTTTATTAGGGAGCGAGCCTTATCCATGGCGTGAAGTCGTGTCTACTATAAGCGCGGTGCCGTCGATTTTCGATGCACCACGTACATGATGCCCATCAACCCGGCACTGATCGGTATCCACAGGATAGCCAATTGTTGCATCCTGTATGTGGGTTGATACACGTTTGAAAGGAATGATAGTTTGGCAGAGCGAACATAGTGGGCGGATGGGCCATCTGAGATGGCAGACCGTTGCCTGACGAATATAGTGCACCAGGCATCTTGTGCTCCGGTTTCTCAGCAGCGCCTCAAAAAAGGCACTTATGCTTTGACGGCAACAAGACATGCAATTTGTCGAGCTCGTAAAAGCAGAGTTTTGACGACTTCGTTGGGTGGACTACCCGACTCGTGGAGAAGCCATTGGTTCAAGAAGCTACGAGTGATCATACACCAGAGAAGCGCCATCCTGACGGCGTTACAGGGAGAATGGATCAAGTGAAACT
>NW_003200415.1:286334-291410 GCF_000006405.1 Perkinsus marinus ATCC 50983
CCCAGCCTGGGAGTCTCGACAATTCGGGACTCGAACTTCGAGGTCGTCAGAGCAGTCGTAGTTAGGCGGAATCACTTGCCACTTGATGAGACTCACCATCGTTTGCTGCGATGCGATGCACTTCGAGCTAACAAGTCGGTCTAGCTGAAATGTCGATCGACCTGGCTCAACCGACAGCACGACAACTTCAGCACATAAATCACAGGACTTGAGATGAAAAAAGAATATCACCCAGTATTCAGGGACCTAAAACCTAACGGAAAGAGGCCCAGTAATAAACAAATGTAGAGCAACCATCAGTTACCAACCAGGTAAACTTCCATAATCTGGAGAATCCTCATCTCGGACTCTGTGAAGCGTCATCATACTCACTTGCAATGCATTGTATGCCATGTATCCTTGGGGCTCGGGCCCTTGTAGTATCACATTGTTTTGCTGTGATACTTGTTAGCAACTAACACTAATAGTAACACAACTGCTTCCGTGACCAAAACTAGCAAGGTAATGTCGCAACGAGGATACTATCCTCAGGATAGCAGAGCATGACGAGGAGCCAGGTTTATCGCCGTAGTACGGCGAGTACGGCGGCAAGACTCCCTCGTTGTATTCCGAATTCGCTAGCTGAGATCGATGGGCTTCGACGCGACCCATGGTGAGTCAGTCACATCCTTTCAACCAAGCACTGACGATACTACATCCACTGTGCGAGCTGATATACAATAAGGATAGACCATGTTATATAGCAGGCAATGTCTTTGTTAGCAACGCACAAAGCTAGTGCGTCCTAGTCCCAGGGCAGCATGTGCGACAATTGAGTAAAATCCGAATAAACTTTCACTCGTCATTCGTTTTATGGATGCTCTCCAACGTCACAAACCCTGTGCCACTGACCCGCAAAACACAAAGCCCAGATATTCTACTGCAAAAGTTATAATATGGCACCGCTCAACATATCTTCAGCAAAAACCGTCAGCAAAAAAACTATGCTGAACAGACCGTATATCTTCTCTTCATCGATACCTGAGCACGATCGCGTAACATTAGAGCAAGTTGAGACCATCAACTCACGTGCTCCGCGGCGGTCCCATCGGGGGCTGACCCATCGGGGGCTGACCTCTCGAGGGCTGACCCATCGAGGACTGACCCATCGAGGGCTGACCCATTGGGGGCTGACCCATCGGTGGCTGACCCGTTGGGGGCTGACCCATCGGTGGCTGACCCATCGGGGGCTGGCCCATCGGGGGCTGACCCATCGGGGGCTGACCCATTGGCGATTGGGTCATCCGAGGAGGGCCGTTAGGAACGTGATTGCCAATGGAAGGTGGTGCGAGGGGCATTTGCCCCATCGGAGGCATTGTTGGCATCTGCGCGCTCTTAGGTTGCTCAGAGCCATACATTCCCCCCGGTGGAGGGGGCATGGGTGCGCCTCCTTGTAGTCCAGACATCTGCGGACCACTCGGCATCATAGCTTGCGGGGCTATGCCTGGGGTCTGAGAAGTGCCTACAGGAGCACCACTGGAACCTCTGGGGAAAAGTGGGCCTGTGGGAAACATGTCATCAAGGATGAGATTATGAGTAACACCGCGAGTTCTACTGCAAATTCAACCACCTGTCAATGATTCAGAATAAGAACATGAGCTGAAATATATACGAATCCCCGACCGCCAGACGCTTACCTCTTGGTTGATTGCTCCCACCGATGCGATGAAGGAACTCCTGATAGCTCATCTGCATACCTGAGGCAAGTCCAAGGATAATAATAGATGAAAATGAGGTCATCAAACGCAAGCGAACCAACAGTCACTCACCGATGGTCTTATCCTCGATGAGATTAGAGAAGAATCGGACCTCATATTGGCTGCCCTGAGGTACCAGGATGAGCTGCATCATCGGAGGGGCTCTATCCAGCCTCAGCTGATCGATAATAGACATCACTCGCTGACCTGAGGAAAAGGGCATACAGTGAAAGAGACGAATTGCAAGGGAAATCGACAAGCCATCGAGCATCGATAAAGCAACACCAAGTTCAATTTACAGTTCAAGACTGAACCTACATGTGTCATCGGGCGAATCTCGGGCAAGGCAGTTCTCCTGAAATAAAACACAGTGAGCAATTTCCGGTCGGCCCGCAAGCAGTGGTTGCCAACTACCAAAAAATGGTCCGCCCTCAGCATGCCCATTCACAAGATGAGGGAGAAATGACCTCCTTTTCGGTACATTCTAATTACACACTGTGAGTGACCATATTACCCCCATTTCAAGCGCGAGTTGGTCCAGAGATGGTATGTTAAAGAGAGAATGTAGAAGCTGCGGCGACACAGCCTTGCCGATCCACATCAATATAGACTCCCCATCTTCTTGGAGGTAAATTCCGTCCTGCATACCACAACACGGTCAACACCATTCCCTATCAGAAGCTCATCCTACCCCAGTCATGTTCTCGGCACTCAGAGCGATGCAGTGCGGTAGAACTACTCTCTCGGTGTTCGGATCGACTGTGCCTGTCAACGATGTGGTCTCCATTCCTAGTGGACAGGAGGCAATAAAATTACCTTCATCGCCCGAAAGCTGGTGAACTGCGAACATCCTCGGATAAAAGAGCGCGGCTTGCAGAGGGAGCGAGATCGACTCATGCCTACCAGACATGAGTACCCAAACAACACCAACTCCTCACCACATACCTTGTCCAGTAGTAGACCCTCTGGTCCGATGGTACGTCACTAGTCGCCCTGAACATCGGCGATTTCAAGAGACCCAGAACCTACAAGCCGAGCAGGTGAGTCCTGAGACAGCGAGTATAATCTCCTCACATGTAGTGGCAATGGTCGCACAGCTTCAATGTGAGACTGCGTGGACGTGACTATCTGGCCTATAGTATTCTGTATCTGTCAATAACAGGCGGCTTACACCAGAATCCGACACCCCGTCAACCCTCACCAGATTCCTAGCGTCAGCCAGCTTGCTGCTAGCCTCCATCGCCTTATCACAAGCCAAGGAAGCCATCAAACCCGTGGCAGCTTCCGGATCGGTCGTATCAAGAACCTGAGCCCACCAGACTATCGCGAGTCAGCTGGAACGTCTCCCTACCTCATCTATATTTCCCGTAGTAGGCAACTGCACCGTGTGCACTCGTATCCTTCGTTCGCCATTGGAGGTAGTGAACAGCAGCGCACACTGTACGCATACGAAAGGATCTACTGGGCCGCCTCCGCCTCCTCCCGAGTTGCCCTACACAAATATGAACATACTGTCCCAGCCCAAGGCTGAACATTTTACATCGGCATCTGGCTCCAGCGTAATAGAAAAAGTTTGGTCTTCGTGACAGTTAGGGACAACGAGCAGATCGCGCGTCCTGAGATGAGAGACCTGCATATAGGCTAGTCATGCTAGTAGCTGACCCACCTGACGAACATGTGACCATAAAAGTTAGTGACTTTCCATCCTTTGCTAACACGCACACGCATGACCGCCTCCCAGCCCATATCTCTCGTGCACACGTGTTGCAGCTCCTCTCGCAGCTTCTCCCCTAATCGAAAGAGAGTCGAACAGCGACACGAAAAGCGTTCACCAACCGTGGATGTCAGCTCGGAAGCCGGGATAGTATCTGATGTCGCCACCAGTGTAACGCGCCAGGGGTGATATCGAGGCGATGTCCTGACCAACAGGTTAACAAAAGAAGCCTTACAATATCATTGCATTACCATGTACATATTGGTAGTTAAAAACATCTCTGCCGTGATTTGAACCCGGGTGAGATCAGCAGCCAACTCTTTGAACCTAGCGCTTCCCGCTATAACAAACCTCCAACAGAACCTCACGTACCCTTCCATTGTAGGCTTAAGCATCTCAATCTCCCGGTCAGTGTTGAGCAACCTCAGATTTTCCTTCGTCGACTTCAACGCGTTCGGACCAACCGATGCTATCGAGCCTACCATTTAAATACCATCTCTGGCTCGAAAATCCTCCCCTTACTGGCGCAAATGATGAGCTTCCCACCGACGTGCTTCATCGCCATCCACGCTGCTTTCACTGCCGCCGACAGACACGACTCGTTGGACCTTCACAACAGCATCATCTAGTAGTGTTGGAATATATACTTGCTTTTCTCAGCTGAGCTCGGGAGTTCCCTCATTTACATATGAAATCTCTTTGATCATACTAGATTAGAGAAGTTCACATACGAATTCGAGTGCAAGTGTACAGAAACCGATAAGAACTTCCCGAAATTTCCTCAGAATTTGCATATTATCGCCAACACATTTAGTTGACCATGTGCATTTTTCCCACACTGCCATCTGCCGTTGACCAATGGTTCCCATAGTCCTACCGAGACTGTTGGAACATCTCCGGCAAGTTGGTCAATAACTGCGACAGCTGCGCCTCGCACTCCTGCGCCTGAGCTCGAGAGGTACCCATCGAGAGCGCTGCTACTGGGATGAAATTACCGGCACCAGTATGTCATCAGGTAGGGGCAAAAAGGGGTCCTCTAGATCCGACACCACAAGCATCTGCGGTTGCGATAGCCTCGAGTTGAGATTGTAAAAATGGATCTGTCCGAGTAATATCCACGCAGGTTCGATCCCGGCACCCGGCATTTTACCGAAGAGTCGAAGGTCATAACCCCAACCAGCGCTCTCTCTCCTCCCGGGAAACTCTTCTTCTCCACAAGCTCCTTGATAGCAGCAGCAGCACTCGCCAATGCGCCCGATGCAACCGCTTGATATCTGCAAGGCGTGGTATGGACCCCACTTCTGCACGCATGCACATCTCACGTTGACTCCAAAAGGAACATAAAAACCGGCGGCTGTGGGGGTCGAACCTACGACCATCCTCTTCTACCTCCCATCACCAATCCCCGCATTCCATCCCTTACCATGTATTCCGCAGGAGCTATAAAGTCAATTGTGCCATTGACGAGCTCCGGCCTCTCATATCGATCAGCCCGTCGCATGGTGTCATCCAGGTGGCAGTAGTACCTACCCACAGACCTCAGGGGCCCTCTAGTCATGCGTATTACGTCTGAGGAGTGTCACCAACATAACCACACATGTTGCACTGCCACTTGCGACCGTTCTC
>NW_003211008.1:0-1355 GCF_000006405.1 Perkinsus marinus ATCC 50983
GATGTGTCACGTAACTGGTGAGATCGATGCAGCTGGGTTTCGTTTTGATAAGTAAGCCTCCTGACAGGTCAGCGCAATGGCAGGGTCTGTTGCCGTGCTTTGTGGATGCACCTTCAGTCCCGTGAAAGCTTCGTGGTATGTTCTGAGGCGTAGACCCGTGCAGGTTTTCAAACATCTGAGCTCAGCAAGTTGAAGAACGATCTGTATACATGTGGATATCCGGTAGGAGTTGCTACTCGTGATTCTCTCACAGAGTGCACTTCTGCAGTTTCATGCATACCAAGGTCTATATGGAATCTACGAGGAGCTGTGGGAGCTAGTGAAGCTAGGTGAAGAACGTGACGTCCTTGCGTACGCGAATCGCCCTCTCAATATTTCGTGTTGCCCAGCTACGAGCATGTGTCGTTTGAACTGAAAATTCTCCTCCACTCAACTGTCAGAAAAGATGAAATTTTCATACATCCCTCTTTCATTGAGTTCACTCGGCTTGGAGCTCGCTGAGATACATAGCATCCGGAGCTGTATTCGCTCGATCTATATGTTCAATGAATCATCCTGGTCTATTTGGATCATTCAACATACAGACCAACCTGAGCCCCTGAGATTACTGATTCTCATGATTTCTACGCTCCCTGACTTGAATTAGCACCTCGATTTGTCGCTCGTCGGATGCAAATTTCGTATTGCGAAGTCGGCTCGTAGGAGCCATCGTCCTATCTTATATGAAGTTCATTAGCTTCCTTCGACTCTTCGTAGAGACTCTACGGTAGAGTTATGTTTGTGTAGTGTAGTTGTCTTTCTGTTCAAGTTTTATCTCATTCGAATGACCATCAGGATCCACATCAATATATTTGTTTCCCTTGGAGTGTGGCTCCTTATCTCAAAGGCCAATGGCATTACTCTCAACCACAGGGCGAGCGAGGTAGGAACTACCTAGTATGAGGCTCCCACATTGAGAGAGTAGTGTCGCAAGAAACTCGATATGTTCTAGGTTACAGGAAGTAATTTCACAATGCGTTTAACCCTCGACATGGAGGCTTTGCCCTTTCCGTAGCGCCTGCTCAAATTCATATCGTATACGACGTGGGGCATATCAATGTCTTATCCACCTCAGCGTCTATGTCTGTCTTTGCGTATGTTGCTCAGATACCCATGACGGATCAGAACTCGCCATATTTTTCGAAAGCTACCGTGAAGCCGGCCCTCAGCGAAGTAGGTTACACCATGTATCTTCGTTGAAGCAGGCTAGTTGACCAATGTGAGCAGCGGTGTCGAGAAATCGCTCGAACACACGGATTGGATTGCTCGCGGATCACTCTCACGGATCCGATACCTAAAATTAGCGACGATAACGA
>NW_003216234.1:0-1899 GCF_000006405.1 Perkinsus marinus ATCC 50983
TGTCCGCTGGGGAGGAACATCTTCGACAGGCTCGCTTGCCCACTGGCTCACCGGAAATGTTGAGGTGTCGGTCATGTAGTGGGAGTCCAGATACAAAACAAGCTTCGCTATCTTCTCGCCCTGTGGTTTGCGCTCCTTCATATCTGCCCAGGCCAGCTTGCATTCTTCAACTGATAGGCACGGTAATCCAATCACACTTCGGAGCCACCTCCCAGTAGGTGTACGGACATTCTCAGAGGCCCAGTACTCAGAAGCCAAACCTTCACTCTGGTATGCACGTATCCACGATTTGGACAAATGGAACAAACAGCCTCTCAACCTTTCCGGATCTATTTCCCATACCCTCAGAATGGCCTGACGCATGCCGAGTTCATAATCAGTAATTATGTACAAAGTAGATATGATCTGGAATAACCCTTTACCAGTGAGCACATCTCGGAGCTTCAGCAGGGCCCTCTCATACTCTTCCTGGGTCTTCCGCGCCATTAGAATGAAAACCGCCGGAATGTAGTACCCCTGTTTCTCGATAAGAATGACCCACAATTGCTGCCATCCTTTGGGCGCCACGGCAAATGTAGCATCAAAAATAAGACCACTGCTACCATTTAATGCGTTGAGATTGCGGTCTGCAGCCCATATGATCATTGGCCGACCGGCATCGGCATGTAAGAGAAGTCGTTGATCATTTCCCCTACACTTGTCAACGTCTCGCTGCACCAAACTAACGAAATCCTGATAATAGCCAGCTCTATCCAGATCGAGGCTCCTCAGCACAGCCGGTTGTCCTTGCGCCCTGGCAGCGCGATAGGCTACCTGCTCGAGGTTCCGCTGGTCCCGCAACGTCGTGTTGGCCAAACCGCCGTCAGCAATGATACCTTCGACTAGCCCATCAGTTCTTCCATTGTTGGCCACTTCTGCCTGGATTCGTCGCCTCTGACGAGTCTGCGTCTCCCTTCTCTCATCGGGTTCTCTGTCGCACTCCGCTCCATGCTCACTTGGCCTCCTTGTGAAATACAGCCGGCCGTTGCGTTCTTGCACCGTGAAGGAAGCATAACACTTTTTGGAACAGCACTCATATCGACTCTTGGAATCTTCCAATCCCTTCTTAAACCGATACTGTTGTTTGTTTATCCATATGCTAGGCTTGTTCTTGTTGGTGGACGATATCCATCCCTCAGGTATGGGTATGTCCCCATGGAGAACCTGTCAATGAATCGCAATGAAGTTATTTTCCGATATTGTTCGGTTACGATGAAAACTTACCCCCTCGGCATCATCTTCACTCTCATTGACACTCTCTACTTCGGCTGCTGCTCCAGCAGCTCCAGCCTCCATTGGTACACCTTGTGGAGCAGGAGGGGCTTGAGCAGGAAGGGCTTGAGCAGGAGGGGCTTGAGCAGGAGCAGCTTGAGCAGGAGGGGCTTGAGCAGGAGGGGCTTGAGCAGGAGGGGCTTGAGCAGGAGGGGCTTGAGCAGGAGGGGCTTGAGCAGGAGGGGCTTGAGCAGGAGGGGCTTGAGCAGGAGCAGCTTGAGCAGGAGGGGCTTGAGCAGGAGGGGCTTGAGCAGGAGGGGCTTGAGCAGGAGGGGCTTGAGCAGGAGCAGCTTGAGCAGGAGGGGCTTGAGCAGGAGGGGCTTGGGGAACAGGGGCTTCTTCTCCATAATCGACAAGGCCATCATCGGTTAAACGAAGGAGAGGAACACGTTGGAGTAGATGTGGGGCATATTGATGCACGGCCTGGTAGGCAGACAGTGTGTGTGGCAGATTCCGTTGAATCCTTATTGCGTCCGCTGCCTCGTACAAGCCTGCATAGGACCAAATATAAGACTGAAGTGCACCACGAGTAAGCCCGAAAGGGTGTGAAGTAGCAGAACACATTGATCTTCAGTCACTGGGCATCGC
>NW_003209917.1:0-1010 GCF_000006405.1 Perkinsus marinus ATCC 50983
AAAGTAAGGTACGCCGCCTTCCGGGACAAATAACTGCTTCTCTCAGATAGACAACTCACCTTAAGCTATGGACGTGCCGAGAATTGAACTCGGGGCCTTCTGCATGCAAAGCAGACGTGATACCTCTACACCACACGCCCGATGAAAAAGTGAGTTACGCCGCCTTCCGGGACAAATAACTGCGTCTCTCAGATAGACAACTCACCTTAAGCTATGGACGTGCCGAGAATTGAACTCGGGGCCTTCTGCATGCAAAGCAGACGTGATACCTCTACACCACACGCCCGGTGAAAAAGTAAGTTACGCCGCCTTCCGGGACAAGTAACTGCTTCTCTCACATAGACAATTCACCCTATGTTATGGACGTGCCGAGAATTGAACTCGGGGCCTTCTGCATGCGAAGCAGACGTGGTACCTCTACACCACACGCCCGATGAAAAAGTAAGGTACGCCGCCTTCCGGGACAAATAACTGCTTCTCTCAGATAGACAACTCACCTTAAGCTATGGACGTGCCGAGAATTGAACTCGGGGCCTTCTGCATGCAAAGCAAACGTGATACCTCTACACCACACGCCCGGTGAAAAAGTAAGTTACGCCGCCTTCCGGGACAAATAACTGCTTCTCTCAGATAGACAACTCACCTTAAGCTATGGACGTGCCGAGAATTGGACTCGAGGCCTTCTGCATGCAAAGCAAACGTGATACCTCTACACCACACGCCCGGTGAAAAAGTAAGTTACGCCGCCTTCCGGGACAAATGACTGCTTCTCTCAGATAGACAATTCACTCTACGTTATGGACGTGCCGAGAATTGAACTCGGGACCTTCTGCATGCAAAGCAAACGTGATACCTCTACATCACACGCCCGGTGAAAAGTAAGTTACGCCGCCTTCCGGGACAAGTAACTGCTTCTCTCACATAGACAACTCACCCTACGCTATGGACGTGCCGAGAATTGAACTCGGGACCTTCTGCATGCGAAGCAGACGTGATACCTCTACACCACA
>NW_003208701.1:0-1632 GCF_000006405.1 Perkinsus marinus ATCC 50983
GACATAGAAATATATAAAAAATCTCAACGTCAGAACTGAATCGCCCGAAATAAGCACGACACGGCACGCAGTGTTTCTCTCTCGGAGAGAGAAACACCACAGATGACAAGCTGGGCAACATCTTTCCAGAAGTATCTTCGGGAAAGATGCTTCTGCGCAGCGTAAAGGATTCGTTTACACATTATCTGTCAATTCTAGCAGCACGAAGATTCTTCTGTGTTCATCAGAGCTCTAACCCGAAATTGGTGTCCTTGCTTGTGAAGTTGCATTCCTTAATCATGAAATTGATGTCTTTATTCGCGAAATTGATTTCCCTATTCAACCTTCATCGCTAAATTGATGTCCCTGTCCGCGAAGGTGACTTTCTTATCAGCTGAATTGATAGCCTAATCCGCCAAAAAGATTTCTGAAAGGTATAGTCTCTATTTTCTAGCCCCATTGGAAGTTCAAGCAAGGCTAGCAACCTATGTTGCATATCATCCGGTCCAACGAAGATGGGTGAAGTCCAGCGAAGTAGAGAAGGGTTCCTTCTGGAGGAAGAGACGGAGAAGGAATTATGACAACAGTGGTGTTCGTTGCTGGAAACTGCCCATCCTCGGAGGAGGATATTGATACTAGACCTTCGATACGACAGAATGGAGCGCGAATTGCTCGTAACAGTTTCGGGTTCGATCCTCAACAGTATAGGCTCAATAGAGCATATTTCGCCCGCTCATAGTCAGAGCGAAAACAGTTTTGACTAATGGTATAACTCTGATTCACCATGGATCATGCACGGTCGAAGGTGATGAATTAATTTCCCACCCCCACACCGTCGTTTCATAGCCATAGCTTGGCTGCAGCTGGCAGCATGAATTGCCTGTGAGTGCTACCGCTGCTTGGTCGCGAGTCATAATCGATAACACGTGTCAGTGAAAGTTGTGGTCACTGACCACTGTCTTAATATACTCGGAGAGATGGACAATCAGCTATAAACATACAAAAACAACCGCGCGCAACGGGTAAGAGCAGTAGCACTTTCACCCCGAGTGAATGTAACGTTCATTTCTCAGCTGAGCTGAGTCAACTTGTTGATTCAATGAGAGTCCGCTCCTAAGCTTGCTGATTTCGTCTCTAAGCAAAAAAACTAGAACTTTTGAGATGGCGCCTAATAACGCCTTGGAATTGCTAGTGCTCCGCCAGCTAATGCACTATCTACATCTCCTGGGAAGCGGTGAAACTCTTACCTTTACTCTTCTTGGGAAGAAGTGTAGTGTGGATGTTGGGCAAAACGCCACCGCTCGCGAGAGTAACACCAGCGAGGAATTTGTTAAGTTCCTCATCGTTGCGGACCGCCAGCTGAATGTGGCGAGGTATGATACGAGTCTTCTTGTGGTCTCGCGCAGCGTTACCAGCGAGCTCAAGAATCTCAGCGACGAGATATTCTAGAACAGCGGCCAAATAGACTGGCGCTCCAGAACCGACGCGCTTAGCATAACGGCCCTTCTTCAGATACCTTGCGATACGGCCAACAGGGAACTGTAGACCAGCCTTGGCGGAGCGAGACTTGGCTCCACTGCCACTCTTCTTGCCAGCTTTGCCACGACCTCCTTTACCCTTTCCGGACATGGTTTTACTATCAAGGATTTAGTT
>NW_003208973.1:0-1262 GCF_000006405.1 Perkinsus marinus ATCC 50983
GATCTACTCGATTGCTCGATCTCGGTCTCTTACCCTTACTATCCGAGCTCGAATCCGAGGATGTCGGGTCGCTCGAAGGGGATCTTCTCCTTCTACTTCTCCTTCCACCATACTTATCCCTTCTCGATCTATCACTCCCACTTCCAGAGCTCCCCTCATAAGGGTCGTATCGCTTTCCACTCTCTCCATATCTCCTCTTATCATTTGCAGTATCCCTCTTATTCTCAGCGTTCACCTTATCTTCTTCATACTCTTCCTTTCTCTCCTGCTCATTGTCAGAGGCGTTATGGAGTCTCTGTTGCCCGCGTTGATCATCATTGCCGTCCTCGGGGTAATCCTTATTGGTAACCCTATCAACACGTTGATCTTGAGTTAATCCACCGTCTTCCTGAGCGTCCCCAGGTTGATCGGTTGTAGTTGACAAGAGTGGCTCATGGGGGCCTTGGCCGTCCATGTCTTCTACTTGAATACCTGAACACTGGGAAGACCGATACTTATCGATCACCTGAGGTGAACAGATAAATGGGGAGGAAATCATCCCCTTAGTCGATTCCGGCTCTAAGCCGTATTTACCTTTTTCCGCTTGCAAAATAGTAGTCGAATTAGACGAACTGGAGGACGAACCTCTAGTCTCTTTGGTTACAGTATGACATAGTAATGGTCGTAGTTGAACTCCTGACTGCATAACCGTATAGTCATCTTCCCTACGACTTGTCTTGTCAACAACCTCTCCGTAACCATCCTTAACCTCCAATCTTTGAACACCGTATGGGGAATGGTCGGCATAAACAGATGCTTGAATACCCTCTTGTCCATCAACCTCCGAGGCACGACCCTCGATTATATGATAATCGCTCGGAGAAAAGCTTGTGGAACCGTAACCCTTGTACCCTTCAAACTTCGGGCGGGCTACCGCCCCAACCAATATTCGAGCACCTTTCGCTTGTTCATCACGCAAGCATACTAGGTTTGGTACATTGTCATCGCATTCAACAAGGCTACGCCCGCAGGCGTCATCGGCGGGTTTGACGAGGCAGGGACGCACCGACCAATGGCTCCCATCTAATAACGACAACCTCGGACCTGTTCCAAGTGCATAGGCTGGGAAACTACCTAGCATCTGTACCCTAACTAGCCTTCCAGTGGGCGTGGCATCATCGCAGATGGCATCGAGAGGATGCCCGTTTCCACTAGGAGAACCCTCACAGGCGTGATCTAGAATGCACTGTGAAGACCCTAAGGAGTTGGGGAACTTGGCGGGC
>NW_003207560.1:0-1189 GCF_000006405.1 Perkinsus marinus ATCC 50983
CATCGGCCGAAGCAGTCGCCTTATCCCGGACCGACAATAGGCCACCAGCCTCTCCAGCTGTTGACTCCGCTACAAACACTGGCTGTAGCACTTCACTGCACAACTGAACTTGCATGTTCAGACTGGGGATGTTAATCGTCGTGTAGTGGGAATTCATCGGCGTTACCGGGAAAGCATCAGCCTCCCAAAACAACATAAACCGCGAGTTCAGCATCACCACTGGGACTTTCATCGCGTAGTGATACAAACGCCATGCGATGAATGTTACGGCCACACCATACATCACGTCCAATGTGTAGTGGAAATGTGTGCTCATTATCACCAGCAAAGTAAAGAGGCCCCAGAAGAGGCCGAAGAGCCTCGAGGCAATCGACGAGGTATAGTCCCACCAAACCATTGTAGCAAGTGTGACAGATATGGAGTGACCCGAATAGAATACGTCTGCACAAGTGTGGGCAAGACCAAATGGGACCAACAGAATCGAGATCAAGGGGTGGTCCCAATCCAAGATCGCCTTGCAACTAGCGTCCGGGTTGGGCAGCTGAGTCATGGGAACACTAAGAGCTCTCCCAGTGTACCCTATTGCCCCTAATAGCAATGTGCGCTTTAGAACAATAGTGGCTTGGTTGAAGTTGAATTTAACAAATACCATCACGGCCGCTCCCAAGACGCAAAGTGTCATACAAACGTCGGGTATACGGACGCCGTGGAAGTCACTCGAAACATAAGGCAGTAGTTCAAAGCCTATATCAGGTAAAGGGGACGATGCTTCCATTAACGAGCCAGTTCGGTGGTCCCGAGGCCAGTACCTGTCCGCTCTGTACTGGGCCCACACGTCTACTATGCAGTTGAGCAGGAGGGCCGCTGTACATGCTACTACTGCTAGTAGTAGACGACACACTGACATAGGGAAGGACGAAGCCAATGAGCTCCTGATACAAACTGAAACCCACCTATTTGTTATATTACTCGATACTTAGCAGATTGCCAGAAAATGCTACTATACGAAAACCTATCTCTGGAATAGTGCAGCATATTGTTATCGATAATGGGGTAGAAGTTCATATAAGCATTAACTTACAGAGCGACACGCGACCATATTACACAGAGTTGCCAGAACTCACAATGGCTTATAGCCATGACGTGATGTGTGCTGCCTCGGTCATCAGCATCATCGCTGCAGATCACC
>NW_003215587.1:0-1532 GCF_000006405.1 Perkinsus marinus ATCC 50983
TTGGAATCGATAGGAGGCCATGCTAATGAGTTCATCTTGAGACTATTGTTGGCCTACGCCCAGAGGGAGAGGAGGGAGCGACAAGAAGTGAGTGTTTGAAAGGCCCGCCAGTCTGTAGCTCTTCCCATTCAGAGCTGTGGTATCGTCGCGGACGCCGAGAGACAGGGCGTTCCTTGGTATCGGAAGTGCAGTGTTTTCAGTCTTCCCGATAATATAACAACCGATGAGCTCCACGACGTACCCGTCGTGGAACGTGATCGACATAGAGGTCAAGAGCCCGCGCTGTGATGTATGCTCACTGCGCGATTCCCTTGTTCAGTTCCTTTGTATCGATCACACGTCTATAAAGCAGCGAGAGGAATCATTTCGAATGAGATGAGCTTTCACAGTGACGAATTATTCAGAGCTTCACTCAGGGCCAGGAAACTGGGTCCAGCCAGCGTACGAAGGAGAACGGTCTGCATTCATTCATTCAATGGCGAGTAAACGTAATTGTTGTCATGAAGAGTTACCAAACAGGAAAAGGCGTCTCCGAAAACCAAAATTGAATTCTTAGGTCACGGCGATACGTAAACAGTGGGAAACTGAGCAGATGATCAACAGGCTGGAGATGTTGGCGAGCGGCCCGGGCAAGGGTCGTCCATTGCGAACGCAGCCGAAAGGTCATCGCGGAGAGGTTGGGAACTCTCTGAAGGAGAGAGACTTCTCGTCATTAGATGGGTGACTTCGAGCCCTGCTTCACCATCAGCTCCCATGCACCGGAATCAACTCTGTCTCTCCAACCATGGGTGCTCCGTGTTCGTTGCGTGCCTACTTTGTTGCGTTGCCAAGTAGTGGACGACCCTCTCAACGGTGCTACCGCATCCCTTTCGTAAAAGTCCCGCCAACAATCACCATTACTACGCGGACCCCCCGCATATTCGTATGATAATTCCACCGGGTGTAACTGACTTATCATTCTGCGAAGTTGCGCGTACTGGGAATGGCATGCTGATTCTGCACGAACATTGCACCCTAGTGGTCCTTGCCCGAAACGTCGCATTTCCCTAAATAGCCGAATTCACAGTACACTGTCACTCTCGTAGTCCCTGTGGCCAAGTTGTTCCCCAGTTGTCAGTTGATGGACCATGAAATTATACACAGACGTGCGCTTCTTCCCTGAGGCCTTTGTCTACAAGAGCGGTCCTGCTGCTTTCAACTCGGATCCGCACGAGTGCTAACTCGTGATGCAGCAATACTTCATAAATCCGATAAGGTTCACCACCATTGACGATGAAACCGAGAACATGGCAGGAAAAACAACATCAACTACATTCGGGTCCGGCCGCGCTTCGAGTATAAGAGGTAATTCGTCCATCAAGTGAGTGTAGATTTCATATACTGCATCCAACGCCCCGGTGTGGATTGGGCCACTGCAGGGGACTCCCTTCCCGCGTAGCACTAACTCATTTCACCTTTCGAGTTACCCCGTTGAGAACTTTTTAGTATTGGCTCAAGCTGATCAACTACATCAGGACCGAAGTATGCTCAAG
>NW_003203453.1:0-1196 GCF_000006405.1 Perkinsus marinus ATCC 50983
CACCATAAAGTGTGTGAATGTATAAGAACCAACGGGAAATTTTCCAAAAAAATACTTAGAATTTTCATAATATCACCAACACACGTAGTCGACCATATGTATATCTTCCCGGGCTGAAGTCATACTTTTTTATAACTGAATAAGTTTTGGCTCATTCCTGGGGCAGTTTTGAAGGAGTATATGTAATCGCTCTCCTCAGCTGAGCTCAGGAGTTTCCTCACTAATTATACGAGTTCACACACAAATTCGGCACGGAATAAAAGCACAGAAAATTTCCCAAAATTTTCTCAGAATTTATTGACCACACTCGCTGAGCATATATGAAGTCTTATATAGTCAGTAGAAGTAAAGGACGTTTCACGCAGGTGTGGGTGATTTCTGAACGGTCCTTCTCGTAAACGACTGGGTGTTTCAAGCTGAGACTTTGCCACACGTCAAATTCAGGCTATTAGTTCTTCATGATATTTTCGGTAGCAAAGTTCCGACCGAAACACCCTTTACAAAAGCCAGCAAGAAACACACAAGATTGACGAGGGACGAGACGTCGTCGACCCAGAGAAGTTGTAAACCCATCTCGACGCCTTCTCTGGTACGCCTGATTGAGTAACCTGTTACTTGCAGTTTAAAACTATAGGCACTTTGATTATTACAAGTTTTCTTCAACACATACGCCTAAGGCGCAAGATTTTACGTCTAGCAACATCTCTACGTTGACCAATACACGTCGATGGTCAACACACAAGATTGATGAGGGACGAGGCGTCGTCGACCCAGAGAAGTTGTAAACTGTACGCCTTTGAAGATACGATGCCTTCCTCTGCTCGAGTGATCTGTTATTACTGCAAGAGTACAATTACAGTTTAACACTATAGGCACTTGGATTGTTACAAGCTCTTCAACACATACGCCAAAGGCGTAAGATTTACGTCTAGCGACATCTCTACGTCGACCACATACAAGTCGATGGTCATCATTACCCCTCAGTGCGGGGGGGAATATACACATGGGCAACTACATGTGTTGGTGACAATACGGAAATTGTGGAAAATTCACATTAGTTTCTAAACACATCTACTGTCGTATATAAACTTCCATAATTAGTGAGGAACTCTCCTGAGCTCAGCAGCTGAGGAGAGCGAACATATATTCCTCCAACACTGCTCCCGATGCTCACCAACAAGGCGTCCTTCAGCTCG
>NW_003203637.1:0-1448 GCF_000006405.1 Perkinsus marinus ATCC 50983
GCTTAGCAAGGGACAGACGATGGCGAAGGCGGGTCCAAAGACCACGGGACCATTTACCTCCCTCGAACCCCCAGGCTTTGAGCCAAGTACTGGTATCGAGAGCCAGTTTACGACCGAAAGGGGCTGTAAGCTGCAAACCAGGGACCATACCATAGGGAGCGAAGGCTCCGACACCAAGGAGACACATAATGCCCATAAGAGGTTGTTCCATTTTCCTCGGACTCGGACAGGGCTGAGGAGGATCCTTCAGAGGAGTCTCCACGAGTTAGGGAATCGTTCACCACACGGGTAAGGAACTTGAAGGCGTCAGTAGTGCTCGATTTCTCGGATGATGCACCATCGTGGCTTAAAGGGACGCGTGCTCTCTTAGGGTTTGGAGTCATACTTGGTTAACACAACCAGAACCGGTTGGTCTAGTGTAAAGCGTAAAAGATGAGTAATAAGTAGACTGCAATAAAAGGGGAGACGAGACGCCAGACGTTTCTTAAAAGCGCACGTCTTGTACATGCAAGTTACATGAACACAGTATGCTAAGGCTGAGTGCAATAGTCTTACTACTACACGCGAGAAATGTTTGCCCCGATATTTCGCGCAGCGCGAAATATCACGTCTGTACAAAGCCAGAGTTTTACGAAATAAAACACGTACGAACTTAATGATTTATGAAGTAGTGTGTACCAGTCACAGCTGCACGAGAATATGGCGTAGGGATTTGCAGAGTACCAGACATGCATGCATGACATTATGTCATTGACATAGCAATGTACTGATTTACACTGTGTTCGCTGACAATAAGCGGACACTGCACGTGGTACGTGCAGACGGTACGAAACGAGACTGTATATGGAAGTGTGTCACTATTTTACTGATGTGATGCTGTATGTAAGATATGATGCTGTACCGAGCAAAGTAAGATGATCCAGTTACTGGATTCCAGTAGTGCACGAATCAAAGGTGTATCATCCAAAACTGTATCAGTTGCAAGTACACGGAGTGGTACATGAGTAGGCATTCTGCGAGCTGCAACTGTACGATCTGATCCTCACCGTTCGACGCACCCCTGAATAGGATAACCACGGCGCTTATGGTTCTATAAACCGCTATAATGACAACAGACGCCCGCTGCATCGGGACCCTGTACAACCAGCTGACAGTGACATCATTATGTGACATAACTTATGTCTGGATATGAACAATGATAGCGTGTCCAGCGTCTACATGAAGTGGGTGAGTGGAGTGCAAAGTCTAGGCTGGTGAGTAGAATCGAAACATGATTCTTTTGATCAAAATTAGGCCACGTCTTTGAACTCTATATCCACAAATCGAAAGGTGTTATGACCTATTCTTGGGTTCGACTCTTAAACCAAGCTATGTTCGATTCTAGCTGATTAAGCTATTGATCTAAACTATATTAGCTGCACCACTGGTCACTCGTCGAAAGCGAGACA
>NW_003204823.1:0-1075 GCF_000006405.1 Perkinsus marinus ATCC 50983
GAGATTATGGTATACTATCTCAGCTGAGCCCGCGAGAAGTGATGTCGTTGCCAACTGTTGGCGATCTGGTCGACGAGGTTCAGAGGAGAGTTGAAGAAGTAGGGACGGTATCGAAAGCGTCTAAGGAGGCTGCACTCTCAAACTCTCGCCACGCTCCTGAGTATCGCATTAATATGTTTGCAACCCATTTATGGAAGAGAGCTCCGTGCGACTGGCTTTTCGAGTACACTGATCCTGAACATCCAATGACGCTTGCGGACATCAAGAAGGCTCTGGGGTTACTGGTGGACAGGTGATATTGAGCATTGTTATCGTGGTGGGGAAGCAGACTCAACTACAGAGTAATTGTGTGATACTTGGATTCATTCGTCCATCTCCAGGCACGCAGTATTTCGTTCCTACCCACTTGATCCACTAGAATTGCAAGACTACTGCAAAGAGGTATTGAGCCTCAGTTCTGCAGCAGGATTTGAGTCGGCGTGGATCCAGAAAGCAGTAGAAGCATGCTGGCCGCGAGTCGGACCTCGTAGGGGGAACGACACCTCTTGCGTACCCATCCATACCAAGTGGGTTATCTATCAACAGACAATACCATACCATCCCTATGTCACTGGAGTATCGCTAACAGGTCTTTTACGAGCGCCAAATCTGAGACGAGAGCTTCCAGATCTCTCCGAGAATTAGTTGTCCGCTTGAAGCACACTGAGGCGTTCAAGGCTCCGATAGAGTTCCATATTCTATTACCTCGAGGAGTCGATAAACACAGGGAAGGTATGGTTCATATCGCAGCTGTCTCTACCGTTCATGTTCTGTTCGACTATCAGCTTTCCGATGGTTTTATGTTTACGTTCGATTCACGCACCTGTTCGCGGATGGGTTTTGTGTGGCACCCATGGCTAGAGAGCTGGATCTGGTCTTCAAGCGAGCTACACGAGGGGAGGTATGAGGCATCTATAATGGTGATGATGTATTAATCGATTGACCAGGAGCCTCCACCTAGTGTATGCTGCTTCCCGACACTAGAGGCGCGTCTTTTCGGTGCCATCCAGGGAAGCGAGAGATTCATCCGTCTCAG
>NW_003210574.1:0-808 GCF_000006405.1 Perkinsus marinus ATCC 50983
AGCCCAGGCCAGAGAAGCCCATCAGCACGTATTGCAACTGCAGCGTCAAGGCAAGGTGTCTTCCTTCCTTAGGCGTCTCGTAGGTTTCTTCTAGGCATGAACAATGAAGCCGTGAGCTTACTGGAGCACATGCGGAATCAGATGAGGGAGATGGTCCAGACTGGTCTCACACCGGGGCGTATTCCTGCCGTGCCTGAGAGCCCGTCGCGGAGTAGTGGAGAAGATAGTGGTGGTGAATGAAGTTCTCCTGCATATAGGTTCACTCTGCCTCTTTCGCAGGTCCACATAAGAACTCACCGCCTAATGTTAGTGGATTCGATCAGTCATCAGTGAGGGATAACCGACGAAGTCGGAAGACTAAGGTACTCAACGATAACGCTTCATTCGTGAGTAATGCATGCCCGTTCGTTACACGTTGCTATCAGTTGCCCCATGGTGCAACAGGCCGCTCTACTCCACAGGGTGGGTCTCAGCCCGAGCTCGGCAATGAGCCCTTCAGCACTGATAATATCAACGGGCCTGCGGGCTTCTCAGCAGTTCCGGCGACGGCTCCTGCTATTCAACGGGATCCCCGAGATACTGGTAGTAGTAGTAGTAGTTGTGGGGAAATATAGTCGAACAGGCTAGAGGGTGGCTGGTAGCTATGTTTATGCTACTGAGCCGACTGCAATTAATTCAATCGATCCGTATCATGATGGGGTGTCCCTTTGAATGGGAATGAGGTGGTCAATCTATGATAGTTGGATGATGCCTATCAGAATCGATCAAACTGTTGCGGCGTCAAGTGAAGGAGCTGAAGGTTGAATTA
>NW_003205402.1:0-997 GCF_000006405.1 Perkinsus marinus ATCC 50983
GACCGCTTCATTCACCACGACTACTGGCTCTACTACTACGACTGACCGCTTCATTCACTACGACTACTGGCTCTACTACCACGACTGACCGCTTCATTCACCACGACTACGGGCTCTACTACCACGACTGACCGCTTCATTCACCACGACTACTGGCTCTACTACTACGACTGACCGCTTCATTCACTACGACTACTGGCTCTACTACTACGACTGACCGCTTCATTCACTACGACTACTGGCTCTACTACCACGACTGACCGCTTCATTCACCACGACTACTGGCTCTACTACTACGACTGACCGCTTCATTCACTACGACTACTGGCTCTACTACCACGACTGACCGCTTCATTCACCACGACTACTGGCTCTACTACTACGACTGACCGCTTCATTCACTACGACTACTGGCTCTACTACTACGACTGACCGCTTCATTCACTACGACTACTGGCTCTACTACTACGACTGACCGCTTCATTCACTACGACTACTGGCTCTACTACTACGACTGACCGCTTCATTCACTACGACTACTGGCTCTACTACCACGACTGACCGCTTCATTCACCACGACTACTGGCTCTACTACGACGACTGACCGCTTCATTCACTACGACTACTGGCTCTACTACCACGACTGACCGCTTCATTCACCACGACTACGGGCTCTACTACCACGACTGACCGCTTCATTCACCACGACTACTGGCTCTACTACTACGACTGACCGCTTCATTCACTATGACTACTGGCTCTACTACCACGACTGACCGCTTCATTCACCACGACTACTGGCTCTACTACCACGACTGACCGCTTCATTCACCACGACTACTGGCTCTACTACCACGACTGACCGCTTCATTCACCACGACTACTGGCTCTACTACGACGACTGACCGCTTCATTCACTACGACTACTGGCTCTACTACCACGACTGACCGCTTCATTCACTACGACTACTGGCTCTACTACCACGACTGACCGCTT
>NW_003208016.1:0-1001 GCF_000006405.1 Perkinsus marinus ATCC 50983
CATGAGTTCATTCACTTCGACGTCAGCCAGCTCATTCGCCATCGAGGTCGTGAAAGGGCTGCATACGATTGAGGCAAGGAACGAGGTGAGGTTTGGAGCCCAGCAGATGGATAGAGACCGTTGAAAATATATACCCTACCCGGGGATCGAACCCGGAATCTCCACCTTAGGAGGGTGGCGCCTTATCCATTGGGCCAGCAGGGCAATGAAATTCATTGAACGTTAAGGAACCTTACCCGCTTCCGAAGATAGTTGTTTCTTGAAATCAGGGGATCTCGATCAGTGTGCTCCAACAAGAACTTCAAGATGCACGAAGACGTGAAAACTATATGGCCCAAGAGATAGATAAGCTCGAAGAGAAGTGCAGCGAGCTTGACAGCACGGCTCGCCGCATGAGTGCGGAAGGTGAAGCAGCACGGCAACAATGTGCATCGCGAGCAACACAACTACAGGCGTTACAAGGGGAGCTCGAAGGCGCTAGAAGGAAGTTGACTGAGGCTGAGCAACGGGTTGCTAGATATCGCGCTGAGAAATTCAAAGCCGAAAGAGAAGTTCAAGACATCCAATGGGACCAGTCCAAGAGGGATAATCGGAACGACTCACGGCTCAGGGAACTGCAGAAAACGGCTTCATGTTTGAAGTGTGCATATCAGTCTGCTTTCGCCTTGAATAAGGAGAGTGAAGACCTTTGCACTTGCTTGCAACTCCGTCTAAAAGCAAAGTCGGAAAAGATACTCAATTTGCAGAATCAAAATTCTCGCCTGAAGCAATCACTCAATTGTAGGATCACTGAGCTCATGCAACAGGATGAGAGTAGGGAGGAAGACAATTTAACAGACGGGATTCGGAGCGCGTACGAGTTGGCTCGGGAGAATGAGCTTCTGAAGGGTAGGGTACAATTCTTAGCAAAATTACTCATGGCCGAGGGACATACGGACCTCGGCGAGAACATGTTGAAAAGTCGCTATACGATCGCATCGTGGCCGAGCTCAGAACACTAG
>NW_003203814.1:0-1889 GCF_000006405.1 Perkinsus marinus ATCC 50983
AACCTATACTGGCAATAAGTCACCAAACTAACGCGACAGTCTTGACTTCACGAAAACGCTGAATAGGAATGTCAAAAGAGACGATAGTATGCCTCTTGATGGGCTCTAATGCCCGACGACATCGTCATGCTCGCTCTTTGCGATGGCATTGACTTGATCGACATATTCCTGTGCAATACCTGACCAAGAGATGTATGACAAGGCGGCGAGTGGAGTCTGACATACCGAGCTCCTTCATGGTATTAGTGAGATTCTCGACTACAGCGTCAAACTGGGCATCAGTGATGTTGTAGCCTGTATGAGCGGCTCTCATACTACAGAAAGCAACTCGTGATGATGAATAACAACAGGGACGTCGACTTACCTGCGGCCAGTGTAGTTGTTGGAACCACCGAAGACGTATGTTAGGAAACTTCTCTGATGGTCTTTCAGTTTGTTCATATCGGTCTTGGCCCAAACCTCCTTGATACGATCATCCGAGAGATTCTTCTTATAGAACCTGCGAACGTGAAATGATAACTGAACAGGACGAGAAAGAGACCTTACAACTCAACCGCGGCGTTAACGGCATCTTCGCCTCCGATCTTTTCGTAGAGGGTGGACATTATGGGAATGAATTTAGGATGTTAGCAAAGCTGGAAGGCATATAGTCTTCAATACAGGATAAACTCATTCCATCAACGGCTTAAACGAAATGATAACAGACCAACAACTACTCCATTGGGCTGAGGAGGGATATCTAAAGCTAAAGAGATTTCCTCGTCATCGCGACGGGACATAATTTGTGACGGGGTTGTGTGGCCGCCATTAAATGACGTCCCCAAACTGCCATGAGATTATTATGCCTGTCCATACTATCATGTGTGAGGGAATAATAACATAATCACCTTATTCAGAGATACCCCTCACTCGGACTGGGGCAGCTATGCCACCCCAAGATATGCCTTGGTATCATCGGTTTCACACCCACACGGCATAGGAGGATCAATTCCTCCGGACTGGGGCAGCTATGCCACCCCAAGATATGCCTTGGTATAATCGATTTAACACCCACACGGCATAGGAGGATCAATTCCTCCGGGCTGGGGCAGCTATGCCACCCCAAGATATGCCTTGGTATAATCGATTTAACACCCACACGGCATAGGAGGATCAATTCCTCCGGGCTGGGGCAGCTATGCCACCCCAAGATACTCCAAAACCAATTTCGCTGTTAGAATGACCAATCTTACCCATATCATGACGGCATATCGGTACGGGGCCGATATGCCAGAGGTACCCTTCAGAGTGCGCTCACGTCCAATAGATTCCACCAGGATTCTATAGTTCATACTTAGAGACCATCGAGATCAATTTGATGTTAGCAGCCACCGCTCAGAATGCCTCTATTGTTAACTATTCACTCCTAACTATATGAACTCAAGTGCATTGTTTGCCAGTGAAATGAGCTCCATTTAAGCATGCTACAATGAGGATACAGAATACAAGGCATTATTAAACTCGACTGACGCCCATATGAGCATTTCCGTCAAAATGGCTCTCTACTCTTCCTATGCCGATCCAAGCATGCTGTCAACCTGAGCTCAGATATCCACCAGAAAACTCGAAGAAACATATTTACCTTCCGATGAGAAGGGAGTAAATTTCATGCTTGTTCAGCTGGGCTGCGAGTATCAACGGTGATTCGTTTCGACGATTTCGAACCGACGGATTAGCACCAAACTGTGAAGAGAAATATTTCAAACCCATCAATGAAGTGATCTCACTTCAAGTAGGAGACGGACCATTCTGGCATCCCCTGCCCGCACTGCTAACATCAAAGCACTTTCACCATCACTCGGGCGCGTTGCATTAACCTAGATAAAGTTAGCAGCCTAGCCACCCTTCAG
>NW_003207868.1:0-1354 GCF_000006405.1 Perkinsus marinus ATCC 50983
ATGTCACAGTGATAACAGTGGAGTTGTCGCTTGGTTGCGTAGTGGATGTCCGGGTAGCAAAGGAGTAGAGCGACCCTCTATCCGTCGCCTAGTAACTACCGTTAAAGATCTAGTGAGGGATTGGAATACTCATTACTCGATTTCAACTTCCTTCGATTTCGTAAGTGGTACCTCCAATGCCACCGCTGATACTTTATCAAGGTTAGCCTATGATCTTGGTATTACTGCTGCTCTTGGCCACACTATCGATCAGCCTACAGTATTGGTGACTACTGAAGTGGGATATAACAATTCGTCAAATCGCCCCGTGAAGATTGATTTAGGCGACAAGTTCATCTCCGACGTGAAACTCCGTACCGATTGGTTCCCTCATTCATCGGACACTCACAACGATGAGTCATGGGTCGGTGAGAGCCTTTCGTCTATTCTACTCAACGGAGTTCCTGATGAGCTAACTAATAGACTTCATATTCTAAAAGATGATGATGGCGCTCTACTCACTGTATCCCTCAAATCTTTGGGCCCTAGAGTGTATATCCCGCCAGATTCGGACCGCGAACAAGGTTGCGACCTCCGTTCCCAGTTACTTCGTAGAGCTCATGATACCGCAATCGGTCATGTCGGTGTCACTGGCATGTCAGCGGCGTTGAAGGCTGTAGTCTGGTGGCCAACTATCTCCGGTGACATTGCCCGGTTCGTGCGAAATTGTCTCGGCTGTGCCCGAGAACGTGCCCGTCACATTGCTCCGTGCGGGTACTCGGAAGTCGTCCGTTCCAGACGTTGGGACACTGTCTATATAGACTTTTGTGGACCTGTCGATGGTTGGACCTACACATGCCCAAGCTCTAACACCGTCATCAGGCCTGCCAGCGTATTCGTGATAATTGATACGCTCACAGGATGGATTGAGCTTTGTCCATGCTCTGATCAGACTGCTCATACTGCTGGCAGGTTGCTTCTGGAGAGGTGGATATCACGTATCTTTGGAATACCTACTGAGCTGAGAAGTGATAGAGATCAAGCATTTCTGTATTCTATACAGTCTCGCATATGCCGCTTGCTGAATATTGATCAAGTCTTTTCCGGCGGATTATCTCCCGCATCGCAAGGAGTGGTCAAATCCGCTGTGCGATCCCTGAAACGGCATTTGGAAAGATCGTTTACTACTGATCTTACTTTATTACTTTGGTTGCAGCGTTCGCTGAATGCAGCGCGTAAGTCCCATGCTGGGGCTCTACCGGTATCTCCCGATATACTTCTTTATGGTGAAGCTACTTCCGGTGGGCTGGAGTTGCTCTTGGGTGCCAATACGGATGCTTTTCCGGAGTTTCAACCTGATAAGTTATCTAAGGAG
>NW_003209348.1:0-1047 GCF_000006405.1 Perkinsus marinus ATCC 50983
AGAATCGATATAGACTAACGATGCAGAACCGCCAAAAAGTCTTTGAAAGAGAAGGCCGTTTACTAAACGGACATATATCATATGTCATACAAATAGTCTATAGCAGACTACAAATGCATCAACCGGAAAACGGATAACATACCACCAATGCTGAGGATTTCAACACGAGATTGATAATACCTCAGGTAGGACACTGTCGTAACAACAGTATCGTAACAACACTGCGAATCATTGGTAACAACTTTTATTGAAAAAATTTGATCGAGAACTCTTCAGTTGACGTCTGAGTTGATCCAACGATGCGAAAAATCGATTCAATAGTATAGTGCCGCATAGAGTAAAGAAGAACGGTTCTTGGCGGGAAGGTCTTCATAAATGGTAGAAATTGAAAACCCGTATAGGCCTCTATCTTCGACGAGGCAAGTCTTCTCAAGGACTTGCTTCTGTGACTGGTAGATATAGTCCTTGAAATGGCCGTTCGAGAAGGGAAGTGCGCCCATAGCAATCAGTTCAGGATAAGTACGAGGAGGTTGAAATTCGCCAGGTGAGTATCCCGTACACTCTACCTGAAATATAACACCGTATTTGAACGCAAACGCCCTTATCAAATCAGCATCAGCAAGACGATTCCCGCCTAAAGGAGTCCATGGCTCACTGATAGCTCGATTTTTGACGCTGGTACCCCGAGGGTAAGCAGGCGCTGAACGGCTTGACGAGCGAAATCAGCATTAACCATGCTATCCGAAAAGAGTGTCCGATACCCGAAGTGGATCGAAACGGTATCAAACACGCGTTCCAGCCTGGCTGCTTCTACGTAATTCCACAGTGGTGAGTCCGAGGGCTCCGCTCCGAAACTGAGAACAAACTATACCGCGTCGTGGATCAATCTACGGGCCAGACGTTGCCTCTACACTAGCATGCTCAAAACGGTTATTCTGAATGCAGAAGCGACTGGCGATTTTACTCACCCGATCGACGCTCTGACAGGCTTCCCAGTCCTGGTCTTAAGCCTGCGGCTTATGATCGACCCAACACTTTGCGCGATTT
>NW_003212677.1:0-1074 GCF_000006405.1 Perkinsus marinus ATCC 50983
GGCTAAGATATGCACTGCGACACGGAGCAATAGCCAAGGAGACAACTGGCACAGAAACAAACACAATACTTCGTTTTAGGATGCAATCATCCCTCTACACGCCCCCCTCGCACAACACCTGTGCGACACTTCTTTCTTCTGGGCAATCGGGACAACTTTGGCGGACTAGTTTCATCAGAGAACTCCCACTGTTCCTCTCCCAGGGTCAGCCATTCTGGCTCAGTACCATCATCCCAAGTAACCAGGCAACGACCACGAGGATCCTCAGGAGACATCACAGTCTCATCACGACGAATCGTTCCAGTATAAAGGTCGCTGTCGCCGTTAATATCAGCAATTCTCACCGATATACGAGCCCCCACACGACTTGGGCCAATAAAATCTTCAGCTGACCTACCAGTCTGCTCGAAGGGGCACAAGTTGTGGATAGACTCCATTTGCTTACGACCACCTGGGAGAATTACCATCACACGATTACCAGACATTATAGCATCAACAAAACCTAAGCAACTACCAAGATCCGCCTTACGCATACGTTGGCGGATCACTGCAACAGGTTCGCCCACATACGGAGACCAGCGACGCTGTTTACCAATACCAAGAGTCTCCAAAACATGAGTTCGCAAAGACCGCCAGTAGGTTTCAAGATAATACTTACGGAAGGCCAAGGCATCTCTGGCAGGAAAACACTTGAGAGGAAAACCCAATACTCGAAGAGGACCAACTTGTTTTTCATAACCAAATGCCAGCAAATCTGGTGTCACAGGCCTCGTCTTCGCATCAATCTCAACAAGACGTCCCAATGGGCGGGAGTTGAGAATAAACGACAAATAGTCCAAGAGAAGGCCGAACTCTCCATCATCATCTGGTATACGGCCACGAACATGACGTAAGGCCTTCCTCAGAACAGAGAGAGCCACACCATGCAAACGGTTCGAACGACCCGCTTCCCAAGGAGCCGATGAAGCCAACATATAGACATCGGTCCCAAGCTTATCCTTTATATCACGATGGAAAGCCTGCGACGAAAAATATGAAGCATTGTCAACATACACGCGACGAACGCCTCCTCGT
>NW_003202396.1:0-2506 GCF_000006405.1 Perkinsus marinus ATCC 50983
ATTTCCGCATAATGTATATAGGTGAACGTTGTCCATTGATAAATGGTTAATAGGATCGGTACTACTCTCGGACAGCTAATTATCTGTGGCCGTTTTACCTCATCTCCTGTTTTGCGAGTTTTTAATACAGTGGCAGTATGGCTTCCGTTTCCGTGGTAAGCTGTCCCCCTGCGACTACTGTTCGGTTGCCCTCCTTAGGTCTAGGCAAATGTCTAGGGCGTGATAGATCTGCCGTAATGCAGTTAGTAGCGGAGGTCCCTCGATTTGGGACGACGTTGGTAAAGGTGGGTGCATCAAGCTAGGCAGGGTCGAGTTATGATTGCCTTTTTCACTGCATCGAACATTAAAGAACTCTGGTAACTCCTCTCTGGCCGTGGCATTCAGGGCAATAGGAAGGAGGAGTTGTCTTATAATGGAAGAAAGTCCTCGAATGATCGTTTGACCCCGTTCGACTACCATGGTCCGATATCCCATTCGTGGGAAACATCACGCGGCATCGGACTTGCAGCACACGAAGTCCCTTGAATATTTGGGGTAGGTCCCTTTAGGGTACAACGCCTCGGGTACTGCGTCACGAGATCGTTCCCAGGTGGTCACGTATTATCCTGGGACTCGCTCGAAAATCAGCCCCTATGGATTTGAGGACAAAGGGGCTCTCTTATTCTGTGCACGTGAACGTAGCAAGTGTGTCCAAGTACTGTATGTTTGGTCACACAAGGCAGAAGCTGAGATCGAACACCAATCATAAGTCATGCTTTATGAGTGAATGCAGATTGACGAAATCTCAGTATGGGTCAGGTCGCGACTCTCGGGATGAGGTTATCGTCCATCATGAGAGCAATACTCCTCCCGTCTTACACAGAGGCCAAGCGTGGCATCAATACCTGAGGTACTAGGATGTTCGTCCTCTCCTCCTCGCTTCCGAACCTATCGGGGAGTAGTGCAATGGGATGTTACATGACCCCTAACCGTAGGGGCCACATGATCAAGAAGAAGACGTATAGTCAGTTATTTGGTGGAGTCCTCTAGGCCGCTATTTCACCCTGTGTATACGTACTACCAGAGATGATTCGGTATTCATGAACATGTAGAATTTGAAAAATCTTCTACAGATCATGTATATCACGTATCAACGGTAGCGTCATTCGTGTTGTGTCTTTATCATCATATCAATCAACCTCGCGATTAACTCTCACTAGCTTATCATTACACTGTATTCTAGCTAGGGGTGTTGTCAAGAGCTGCAATACTGTTCACTACTTTAGACCTAGGAAGTGTGGTTAAATTTACAGTAGCCACGTTTGAGCGATCTACATTATTGCTGAAATGAGTGTGAGCTGTACTCCAATATCCACTAGAGTGATGTATCATACAATGAGGTAAGATCATCCTAGCAATACTGGAGTGGGAGTAGTGTAGTGTTTCGCAACTTGAAGCTGATATGAACATCTCTCGGACTACCTTTCCGAATCTCTTCCACAGCACTAGTACCATAAGAGAGTACATTGCGGAGCATTGTGCAGGCTGACTGTTGGAATCACCCAGATCATAATTGGAGATCATGTGGCTCACATGATGTGGGCGTTCTGAGTCTTATCGTTTATGAGATAAATTTGGTGGAAGCAAGTATACACATACACAGCACACGACACCGCCATAAGACTTGACGTCTGATGGCAACTTATAATCCTAATGGAAGCTAACATCCTGAGCAGCATTACTGTGTAATTAGTGGGATCCTTGCTAGGCAATGTATTCCAACAGCAACAGGTGGGGAGAGGAAAGCTGGTATACGCGTCTTGAGAGGAGAAACTCAATTCAGGTCTTGAAAATGAGAGCGATTGACTAGTGATTAATAAGCGCGAGAATTGTTCCTAGTAGTTGCAGCAGTTCACAGACGGGCTTCAGCTGCTACGAAAAAGCTCTAGTACATACTCATTCTATCAGTGTTGGTGGCACAGTGTATCTGTGTGAACAATGATTGTTTCCATGGTGAGTGCATTTCCAAATGTTTAGGTTGATTAATCACAGCCTAGAACTTATTATTCTCGCTGGTATCTGATTTCAGTCGTGAATATAGACACATCTTTTCAAATTGCAGTGCCCACACTTCAGCTATCAGAGTTTATCATCACTAGAAGTATTCTTCTCAGTTGTCTACCACGACACAATTTTTGTGTGCCTAGCTCCTAAGTGGCTCTTGTTCTTTCTTTCTGCTCGAATCTGTTGTGAGTCACGGATTGTGACCATGCCGTATGCTTTTTAAGAGGGTTACTGTTGGCGTCCACTGGCATGTTCAAAGTTCTGTTATTTCCGCGTTGGAGTTTGCATTTGATTTTTAGGCTTTGAGTTGACGATCTCTTGGGTGATTTTCACTGCCATTAGCAATAAATTTGAAGTTGTAAATGGGTTGCAGCTCAAGTAAAGTTCCGATTGAGACGACTGTGTCGGATCCTGTGCCATCGGATGCTGCGTCATCGCCTACAACTGCATCACCTCCTGCAGT
>NW_003200291.1:0-1468 GCF_000006405.1 Perkinsus marinus ATCC 50983
TGTGCTTGAAGATGCTCTTGCTGAGGTTAGAAGAAGGAGATGGGGTAGGTTGAAGATGGGATGGATTTTGAAATGAAGTTGTAGGGATATAAAGGGAAAGATTTGAAATTGAAGATGACGAGGAGGCTGATGATGGCAGTGGTAGAGGGGTCCAGACTTGCATCTCGGGTGAGGAGAGGGTGGTCCCGGGTTCGATCCCTAGTAGCGGGATTTTTAAGTGGAAGAAACGAGTAGTGCTTTTTCAAGTGAGCAGACAAGAACGAGTATAGTTGGCTCATTGAGGTGTCGCTATTATTACTATGTTATTACACAGACACTGATGATCTCTGGCAACTGGGTTGCCGCACCTCGAAGACTGAGCGTTTGTGTAGATGTTGTAGGGCAAGTTGTGATGTGCCCATCGCGAGTAATTCAGCCCGAATGTAGACACTATGATCGTTCATGGCCAAGTTGGCCGTGCCAACCACTACTGGGGAGAAAAGATATCTAGCGAGGTAAGTAACGAGATCAAAACCTGGAGTGAATTATTTTTGGCACCGCCAGCATCAGCATCCAAAGTTGGGATTCCAAGCCAATCCCTCTACTTACATATTGCACGTGCGTCCAACTATCACAGGTGTGGACAGTTGAACTGTGTTAAGACATAGCTGATGGTTGAAAAGCGCAACTAAGATCAATCGTGCAAGGATAACTATTCTCAGTTGCTCACACTGAATGAATCCCTACCACATATAGCTAGCACGTCGCCTGTCGTCTGTAACCCTCTCGGCTGCAGGTTGCTCTCCTCTCATGTCGAGCTCATGTGTGGATCTAGATGGGTGATGACGAACTTGATGATCGGACCTTGTTTCATCTTTGGTTAATCTTTATGATGCAACTAATGGTGATGATGATGACGGGGCGGGGGCGACGGCGGCGGCGGTCCGAAGAAGCCCTTCCATGACATTCTTGGAAGAAATACTCATTAACGAGAGAGTGTTCTTCAAACTTCTAACGAGGTTTCGGGATTCCCTACACCGTTCAGAGATCTACTTTTCGAATGGGGCCGATATGCCAGGGGACTAAACCATTCAGAAATCTATTTTCCGAATGGGGCCGATATGCCAGAGGACTATACCATTCAGAAATCTATTTTCCGAATGGGGCCGATATGCCAGAGGACTATACCATTCAGAAATCTATTTTCCGAATGGGGCCGATATGCCAGAGGACTATACCATTCATAAACCTTTGTTAATCTATCACCATGTGGGTACTTCATGAACAGTTTTGGTGAATCTTCAGTGCAATCGATATCCCTTCAAATAACTCGGATATACTCCCAACTTGAGCTCGTGACGTTGTAAAGTGTCTTTTCAAGCCCAGAATGATTGATGTACTTTGAAACTCCGACTCCAAACGACTGGGTCGTTCAGTTCGCTCAGAATATTCTGCGGCCTTATCATCCATGACAAAATCCAACGAACGC
>NW_003213081.1:0-2402 GCF_000006405.1 Perkinsus marinus ATCC 50983
CAGCACAGGCACAACCAGTCGAGCGGATCCGAGTCATCAGAAGACTCGTCGGAGGTGCCAAGCCCTGAGGATGAAGGAGCGGAGCGACGTTAATTAAGGGCAGTAGCCTTAGAGCAGAAGAACGTGATTGCTGTATCATGTATTGCTCGTTATTAAGGACCGTTTCAATCTGAGTCATCGAGGTAGATTCTTCCTCTGTAAGCAAATACGCGATATGCCACAGAAGTGTAACTTCGTGTAATGCACTGCGTCATCTTCCTCATCACTTTGGCCTCCTTAGTCATCCGTCAAGCCGTCGGCGGGTCTGCCCTCATAATCGCCGAGAAGCTTCATGCCGCCGATGGTGGTTATTGTCAAAGTCTTTGTGATGCATCCCCCGACTGCATCTTCAGCTACTGTGGTGACGACAACATATGCCATGACGTGGGCTCTGCTGCTTCGAGCGGAGCTGTCCCATGCGGTGCTGCGGTAACGTCGTTTGACAGCTGCTCCTCTGCATGCGAGTCAGTCGCCGATTGTTCAGCAAGTCAGTGGAAATCTTTCTGCAAGACCTGGCTCGATACTCCTGTTTGTTTCGGTCTCCTCCAAAGTGCCAACGGATTGTGCTATGAGGTCTCGGCTGGATGTACTGGCACTGCCTATCCCTGTCCCTGAAGAGTACTACTTCACGCTGGTAGCGTGACGCCATACTGAAGTTTTTGTTACTGAGCTATTCTTCATTATTGTTGTCATTCTGGGTGGAACAACCCTCTTGGGGATCGACAGATCCGCGAGCCACCGTGGGGAGGGACCCACTGGGCGAGCGACAAAACCCCAGACGCGACAAGCGACAACTAATGGCCTGACGACGGCTGCAAAAATGCAAAGTTTTTATTGACCAGTTCGATTTGAATCATTTTCGCATGAATTACTGCGGGCTCTTTACTATCCACACTACGCTAGTTTGTTTCACAGTTCACATCCTGGTTTTTCACATAAGGTGCGTTCAACTCAATCTTGCTTACTTACGTGCACTTGCATTTTCTACATATTGTGGCGCACCATATGATATGGTCCATATCGTGTGTTTATTACTCCTTGTTCGTTGCGTACTGTGATTAACATTAACAAGTACTAACATTTTAGTGCGTAGCATGTATGGCACCAGTGATCTAATGCTGTGGCGCGGCATCTTTTGCATTAGAGCTGCCAGCTGCTCCGGAATGAGGCAGATAGTTAAAGCTCGTTTCCTACACCTCCACCTCTATACTGGTCACATTGCATGCAGTGCTTGGTGGTAGTTGACCTGCGACGTGTGCCTATCATTCATGCAAGTACTGCAAAATACTTCAGCCTATCGTGCTCAAGCCTTGACACGCGTAGTCGCGACGAGCCCCCGCAGCGGAGGCTCTCGCAGAGCCGACTGCCGGGATCGGAGCCTACCATACAGGTCGACCGTCGAACTCAATCCAGGTTTCTCAGCGTCTTCAATTTGGTGCGCTCAAGCGTTAGGCTTTACATGCAATTTTCAATAACATGAGCTTTATAAGCTCTACAAGCCGTACCTCGCACACACTTTGTCTTTTACTGGTATTAGAACCTACGATCCTCAGTGGAGATTCCCCACCCAGGGAGATCTGGATACCTCCATGCTAAGAGTATAAAGTAATTGATTGGACTCTATTTCTGTCTAGCCCCTCGGACTTGTGTTGCTCATTCAGTTCATCTCCAGACAATTAGGGTGCTTTTGAGAGTTGAGGAGAGTTCACATAACAATCGACAAAAAAAGATTGCGCCTCGAGAAAATGAGTCATACAGGTCGATATACCTATTAATTCAGTTTGAATCGTCCGTGTCAATCCTAGAATATTTTTACTGCAACCGTGTGCAAATCAGCAGAACAAGCATTCAACTTCGGTTTGAACTGCGTCTCCAAGTAAGCAAACTGGTTGGTTCACCCAGCGGCTAGACTTAACATTCTTCCGCCTTAACCTGGCTAGTAAGAAAAACCATTTTCTTGTCGCCCAAGCTAAAGGAAGCTTGAGCTTCGACAGATGTGCAATGTATCAACATTTTCCATAATGTGTGGGGAACTCTCAAAAGTTATTGCTGTCTATCCAATGCCGTCGATTAGATTCATCATTTTCCCAACATCAGTCAGCAGCATGTGTGCAGCATATTTGAAAATAATGGGACACCCACGCTTCGCGCTTACTCGAGAGTAATTACAATAGCTATTAAGAATCGCTGACATCGTCTACTACACCAACAGATCTTGTTGTTAGCAGCGCATTAGACTCTGGTCATCGGATATGATAATTCACATCGCGTCTGCAGTGCAAGTAAATGCACCGCTCGACTCACCAAAACATTAACGTCTACACAACACGGCGATGCTTATAGATGATGCTTCATTCCATTCA
>NW_003213081.1:2502-5659 GCF_000006405.1 Perkinsus marinus ATCC 50983
CGGATATGATAATTCACATCGCGTCTGCAGTGCAAGTAAATGCACCGCCTCGACTCACCAAAACATTAACGTCTACACAACACGGCGATGCTTATAGATGATGCTTCATTCCATTCATGGAGGTTTCTGAACAACATCTCACCAGTGGAGTAGTCATGAGAGCTTTATACAAAAATAATCAATCCTCAAACATAAAGCTCTGTCTTATGCAGTGCTGCCTTATGGGAGGATGGGAGGAACATCAGTGAAGTCGCCAATCGGAGGCGCACTGGTAACTACCGGAGCTCCAGTGCTAGTAGCCTCCATCATAGAGGATTCAGTGGTGGACACCATTGAAGAGGCTCCAGTAGTCATAGACTCAGTCAGGGTGGCTGTAGGAGTTGTAGACTCATCCACAGGAGCTTCAGTTGTGGACTCGTTTACAGGGGCCTCAGTAGTGGACTCACCAACAGAGGCTTCAGTAGTAGACTCGTCTACAGGAGATTCAGTAGTAGACCCGTCTACAGGGGCCTCAGTAGTGGACTCACCAACAGAGGCTTCAGTAGTAGACCCGTCTACAGGGGCCTCAGTAGTGGATTCATCTACAGAGGCTTCACTAGTGGACTCATCTACAGGGGCCTCAGTAGTGGACTCATCTACAGGGGCTTCACTAGTGGACTCGTCTATAGGGGCTCCAGTAGTAAACTCATCTGCAGGGGCTTCAGTAGTAGCCTCAACCATAGGTGCTTCAGTAGTAGACTCGTCTACAGGAGATTCAGTAGTAGACCCGTCTACAGGGGCCTCAGTAGTGGACTCACCAACAGAGGCTTCAGTAGTGGACTCATCTACAGGGGCCTCAGTAGTGGACTCATCTACAGGGGCTTCACTAGTGGACTCGTCTATAGGGGCTCCAATAGTAAACTCATCTGCAGGGGCTTCAGTAGTAGCCTCACCCATAGGTGCTTCAGTAGTAGACTCGTCTACAGGAGATTCAGTAGTAGACCCGTCTACAGGGGCCTCAGTAGTGGACTCACCAACAGAGGCTTTAGTATTGGACTCGTCTACAGGGGCTTCAGTAGTAGACTCATCTACAGGGGCTTCAGTAGTGGACTCGTCTACAGGAGCCTCAGTAGTAGCCTCACCTACAGGGGCTCCACTAGTGGACTCGTCTACAGGGGCTTCAGTAGTAGCCTCACCTATAGGTGCTTCAGTAGTGGACTCACCAACAGGGGTTTCAGTGGTAGCCGCATCTACAGGGGCCTCAGTAGTGGACTCTTCCATAGTGGCCTCAGTAGTGGACTCGTCTACAGGGGATTTAGTGGTACCCTCATCTACAGGGGCCTCAGTAGTAGACTCGTCTACAGGGGCCTCAGTAGCAGACTCGTCTACAGGGGCCTCAGTAGTAGACTCGTCTACAGGGGCCTCAGTAGCAGACTCGTCTACAGGAACTTCAGTAGTAGACTCATCCACTGGGGCTTCAGTAGTAGAACCGTCTACAGGGGCCTCGGTAGTAGACTCACCAACAGGAGCTTCAGTAGTGGACTCGGCTACAGGAGCCTCAGTAGTAGACTCTTCCATAGTGGCCTCAGTAGTAGAGTCATCTACAGCGGCCTCAGTAGTAAACTCTTCAGTAGTAGACTCGCCTACAGGGGTCTCAGTAGTAGACTCGCCTACAGGGGCTTCAGTAGTGGACTCGTCTACAGGAGCCTCAGTAGTGGACTCACCAACAGGGGCTTCAGTAGAAGACTCATCTACAGGGGCTTCGGTAGTAGCCTCACCTACAGGAGCTTCAGTAGTGGACTCGTCTATAGGGGCGCCAGTAGTAGACTCATCTACAGGAGATTCAGTAGTGGACTCGCCTACAGGTGCTTCAGTAGTGGACTCGTCTACAGGGGCTTCAGTAGTAGCCGCATCTACAGGGGCCTCAGTAGTGGACAATTCTACAGGGGCTTCAGTAGTAGATTCTTCTACAGGGGCCTCGGTAGTAGTAGACTCTGCAGCGCCCCCGTCCCCGGCATCTCTGGTGTTTCCGTAGTATCATGGGGAGGGTATGGTGTTGTAGCCGTGAGGACGGAATGGTCGAAGCTGAGCTCAATAGTCGAGTCCTCAACCCGGTAGGTGTCGTCAACGGTATACATCGGGCCGTAGTCGCCAAAAACGCAAAAGCCGCCACATCCCCTCTCAATCTTCGCCGTAGTGGACTGCATACCGCGTTGGACTCCCCTCCACTGGAGGATGAATGGGAGGCCGTGAGCGAGGACCTTAACGCGGTATCCCCGCATGTAACCAGAACGCTTCCTCATGGCGAGGAGAACATCGCCGGACGTTACCCACACAGGATCCCTCTTCTTAGGTTGATCAGCAGAATACCATGTCTTATACTTACCATCAAAGACGACACAATGAAGCCTCTCATCACCAAACTGATGCATCAGATACCAGGCGCCATCGCCACCAGCGGGACCAAAGCAAGGAACAGCCGTCTGACCCCATGGGAGGTAGATGTTAGCCCGGGCCTTGGCCGTCAAAGTGACGTGATGATAATCCTCGTCCCGGCCGTGCTCACCATCCACCGGCTTGGGTGTGGTGGTTGCTTCCTCACCTACTGAATGATTTCCAGTCATCATGTCAGGTTCGACAGGAAGAGGACGGAAGTAATAGGCGCTGATGTACGCATTGCCGACACCATTGTACATCTTCACGGTCGGGTAGTAACCAAACCAATGCCCAAAGGTGCCTCCGTGGACACCAACGGTGAGATAACGGAAGTCCTCATCGTTGACGTTGTACTCTTTCGTCTTGGCGTAAACCGTCACGTCGGTGGCGACGCTGTCATATTCGTCCAATTTGAAGTCACCCGAGTAAACCCCAAACTTGGTAGTCTTCCGGGTATCAAAGAAGTCACCCGGCATAATATCAGTAATATCGCCAACGGCACTCGGCATGAAGTCCGCGGCCTCGCTATGGACACCACCCATACCGTGGTGGAATAGGTAATGAAGCATTTGAAAGAAATCCTCATGATCGCCGTTGTCAGTCGGTGGCTGTGGAGGCTTCGTCGGCAAGATGCTCTCTTCAGACGGCTTGTGGTCATCGGCAGCTGCCTGCCAAAGGACGATGGAAAAGAGAGCAAAGCGGATCATAGGAGGAAAGACTGAGAATACCGGCTACACTGCTT
>NW_003213081.1:5759-7627 GCF_000006405.1 Perkinsus marinus ATCC 50983
ACCAGGGACGCGCATCCTTTTGGTAGGACCTCTAGTGGCCGCCACAACTGTCCAGGTATGGGAGGGTTGGGCCGCGGGGGAGGGTTCCGGAACAGAGGTCGGTGCCTCGCGAGCTGTGCATACGAGGTGGGAGGTATCGGCGCGCTGGTTAGAGGAATTGGTGGCAAGGGATGCCAGAACAGCGGATGGCGCCGCTTCAGCGCGGTGGGGAGGGGTGAGAATAGAGCCGGGACGTGCCGCGCCCTCGATCAGCGTAAGGTGGTGCCTGGTTAGCACTTGTAAGACCTTTTGGCCTCTGAGCTGATGCTCAGGAGGTAGAAGGTCTAGGACGCCAGCGACGGCGTCAATCACTTCCGAAGGCCGGTAAAGAGAAGCCGACACACCGTTGAACTTATTGAGGAGCTCGTCCAGGCCCGCTGGACCAGACTCCCGTGGGGATCCAATTTCCACGCTGACAGGATTTACCATTTCTTCATCGGGAGACACAAGCGAGCGTGGACTCAATTCGGCGCGAGACGAATTCGGATAAAAATCACCAAAATCATAGTTTTCCAACGAATGAGTGCAGGCTTCATCAATCTCCACGTCGCTGTCATCAGCGCACAAATCATGCCAATTGATTTTACTCGAAGCCGGATCCCCACGGTGTCCAAGCGAGCGAGAGACCATCCCACCATTTTTACCAATAGATTTCCTCGGAATGAGATCACCTCTATCTTTACCTTTCCCCTTCGCACCACGGAAAGTCACGGCTTTGTCGACCATGGGTTCGCCCTTAGGGGCTCCTGTGATAATAGCTTCCCTGCTGAGGATAGAGTCCTCGATACCAGACTTGTGTGCACTCGATGGCTCTTCGCGACACGGGCTGTCGGGCGGGAAGAGGGGAGGGGTTAGGTCCGATGATTCGTGAACGTCTCGAACTGTCATAAGAAAACAAAAGAACTTCACAAGCCATGACAACGTATAAGCAAATCGCGGGATGCCAATCCAGGTCAATCACTCGCCCCGGTCGTTTCGGATACTCTCGTGTCAGTTTTCAGCGGAATCTTAGGGACGGCTTCGCAGCGTGAGGAATTGTAATACATCGCTGAATCTCATATTCGATTTATTCAACTCCAGACGAATGTCCGTGAGACGAAATTTGAAATCCTTACACCCGTTTCCAACGCGCTCTATGCCACGGACCGGAATTACTTCATTCCAGGAGACTGAGAGCTGACTCGGATCTTTGCAGGTGAGGAGCGAGGAGAGGGAGAAATTTCCTGACTCCCTGGTTTGAAGGAAACACGAGTTGCGGTCATCATCTTAATGAGCGCGGTCTTTATACACGGATCTTTGACGAGGCATAGAGTGCTGCACCATCATGGAAGTTTATTGGATGGCGAGAGGAGGGTTGGTTGATATTTGTTGCCAAATGTTCGCTCGCTTCTCATTGGGAACCCCTCGGTAACCCTCGTGTTCCATAATGTGACTGCAAGTCCAGCTGCTGCTCAATAATTAGTCCTTAGCATGTCTCTCGGCATCGTGCTCGTTCCTCTGAAGATATATACATACAGCTTAAACGAACGATAACAGTGCTCATGGAGTCCATGACACGGACGGCAACTTTTGAGTTACCCTCCTTTTCGTGCCATTGCTGGAGAACGGCGATAGTCACCAGGACGAAGGGCGTTCTAATATCATATTAGTAATATGCTCCCTTGTCGTCCAAGTCTCGGAAGGAATGGTATGCACAAGTGGACATAGGCTGACGACTTCCACTATCGCTCGCCGTCACACAAGTGGGACAACCGGGCAGTTTCGTTTGTCATGCTCATTCCTGTGCCTGCGTTGGGCTCATCAACAATCCGTATGAGTCATCGGGGTAG
>NW_003213081.1:7727-10560 GCF_000006405.1 Perkinsus marinus ATCC 50983
TAATCGCCGAGAAGCTTCATGCCACCGATGGTGGTTATTGTCAAAGTCTTTGTGATGCATCCCCCGACTGCATCTTCAGCTACTGTGGTGACGACAACATATGCCATGACGTGGGCTCTGCTGCTTCGAGCGGAGCTGTCCCATGCGGTGCTGCGGTAACGTCGTTTGACAGCTGCTCCTCTGCATGCGAGTCAGTCGCCGATTGTTCAGCAAGTCAGTGGAAATCTTTCTGCAAGACCTGGCTCGATACTCCTGTTTGTTTCGGTCTCCTCCAAAGTGCCAACGGATTGTGCTATGAGGTCTCGGCTGGATGTACTGGCACTGCCTATCCCTGTCCCTGAAGAGTACTACTTCACGCTGGTAGCGTGACGCCATACTGAAGTTTTTGTTACTGAGCTATTCTTCATTATTGTTGTCATTCTGGATATCTCCATGCTAAGAGTATAAAGTAATTGATTGGACTCTATTTCTGTCTAGCCCCTCGGACTTGTGTTGTTCATTCAGTTCATCTCCAGACAATTAGGGTACTTTTGAGAGTTGAGGAGAGCTCACATAACAATCGACAAAAAAAGATTGCGCCTCGAGAAAATGAGTCATACAGGTCGATATACCTATTAATTCAGTTTGAATCGTCCGTATCGATCCTATATTATCTTTACTAAAACCGTGTACAAATCAGCAGAACAAACATTCAACTTCGGTTTGAACTGCCTCTCCAAGTAAGCAAGCTGGCTGGTTCATCCAGCGGCTAGACTAAACATTTTTCCGCCTTAACCTGGCTAGTAAGAAAATACCATTTTCTTGTCGCCGAAGCTAAAGGTAGCTTGAGCGTCGACAGATGTGCAATGTATCAACATTTTCCATAATGTGTGGGGGACTCTCAAAAGTTATTGCTGCCTATCCAATGCCGTCGATTAGACTCATCAACTTTCCAACATCAGGTGATTCAGCAGCATGTGTGCAGCATATTTGACAATAATGGAACACCCACGCTTCGCGCTTACTCGAGAGTAATTACAATAGCTATTAAGAATCGCTGACATCGTCCACTACACCAACAGATCTTGTTGTTAGCTGCGCATTAGACTCTGGTCATCGGATATGATAATTCACATCGCGTCTGCAGTGCAAGTAAATGCACCGCTCGACTCACCAAAACATTAACGTCTACACAACACGGCGATGCTTATAGATGATGCTTCATTCCATTCATGGAGGTTTCTGAACAACATCTCACCAGTGGAGTAGTCATGAGAGTTTCATAAAAATAATCAATCCTCAAACATAAAGCTCTGTCTTATGCAGTGCTGCCTTATGGGAGGATGGGAGGAACATCAGTGAAGTCGCCAATAGGAGGCGCACTGGTAACTACCGGAGCCTCCATCATAGAGGATTCAGTGGTGGACACCATTGAAGAGGCTCCAGTAGTCATAGACTCAGTCAGGGTGGCTGTAGGAGTAGTAGCCTCATCCACAGGAGCTTCAGTTGTGGACTCGTCTACAGGGGCCTCAGTAGTGGACTCACCAACAGAGGCTTCAGTAGTGGACTCATCTACAGGGGCTTCAGTAGTAAACTCATTCACAGGGGCTTCAGTAGTAGCCTCACCCATAGGTGCTTCAGTAGTGGACTCACCAACAGGGGTTTCAGTGGTAGCCGCATCTACAGGGGCCTCAGTAGTGGACTCTCCCATAGTGGCCTCAGTAGTGGACTCGTCTACAGGGGATTTAGTGGTACCCTCATCTACAGGGGCCTCAGTAGCAGACTCGTCTACAGGAGCTTCAGTAGTAGACTCATCCACTGGGGCTTCAGTAGTAGAACCGTCTACAGGGGCCTCGGTAGTAGACTCACCAACAGGGGCTTCAGTAGTGGACTCGGCTACAGGAGCCTCAGTAGTAGACCCTTCCATAGTGGCCTCAGTAGTAGAGTCATCTACAGCGGCCTCAGTAGTAAACTCTTCAGTAGTGGCCTCAGTAGTAGACTCGTCAACAGGGGCCTCAGTAGTGGACTCGTCAACAGGGGCCTCGGTAGTAGACTCACCAACAGGGGCTTCAGTAGTAGACTCATCTACAGGAGCCTCAGTAGTGGACTCGTCTACAGGGGCCTCAGTAGTAGACCCGTCTACAGGAGCCTCAGTGGTGGACTCACCAACAGAGGCTTCAGTAGTGGACTCGTCTACAGGGGCTTCAGTAGTAGACGCATCTACAGGGGCTTCAGTAGTGGACTCGTCTACAGGAGCCTCAGTAGTAGACTCATCTACAGGGGCTTCACTAGTGGACTCGTCTATAGGGGCTCCAGTAGTAAACTCATCTGCAGGGGCTTCAGTAGTAGACTCGTCTACAGGAGATTCAGTCGTAGACCCGTCTACAGGGGCCTCAGTAGTGGACTCATCTATAGGTGCTTCACTAGTAGACTCTCCAACAGGGAATCCAGTAGTAGACACATCTACAGGGGCTTCGGTAGTAGCCTCACCTACAGGGGCTTCAGTAGTGGTACCGCGTACAGGGGCTTCAGTGGTACCCTCACCTACAGGAGATTCAGTAGTGAACTCGTCTACAGGGGCCTCAGTAGTAGACTCTTCCATAGTGGCCTCAGTAGTAGACTCTCCAACAGGGAATCCAGTAGTAGACACATCTACAGGGGCTTCGGTAGTAGCCTCACCTACAGGGGCTTCAGTAGTGGTACCGCGTACAGGGGCTTCAGTGGTACCCTCACCTACAGGTGATTCAGTAGTGAACTCGTCTACAGGGGCCTCAGTAGTAGACTCTTCCATAGTGGCCTCAGTAGTAGACTCTTCCATAGTGGTCTCAGTAGTAGAGTCATCTACAGCGGCCTC
>NW_003213081.1:10660-13275 GCF_000006405.1 Perkinsus marinus ATCC 50983
AAAGTTATTGCTGTCTATCCAATGCCGTCGATTAAATTCATCAATTTTCAAACATCAGGTGAGTCAGCAGCATGTGTGCAGCATATTTGACAATAATGGGACACCCACGCTTGGCGCTTACTCGAGAGTAATTACAATAGCTATTAAGAATCGCTGACATCGTCCACTACACCAACAGATCTTGTTGTTAGCAGCGCATTAGACTCTGGTCATCGGATATGATAATTCACATCGCGTCTGCAGTGCAAGTAAATGCACCGCTCGACTCACCAAAACATTAACGTCTACACAACACGGCGATGCTTATAGATGATGCTTCATTCCATTCATGGAGGTTTCTGAACAACATCTCACCAGTGGAGTAGTCATGAGAGCTTCATAAAAATAATCAATCCTCAAACATAAAGCTCTGTCTTATGCAGTGCTGCCTTATGGGAGGATGGGAGGAGCATCAGTGAAGTCGCCAATAGGAGGCGCACTGGTAACTACCGGAGCTCCAGTGCTAGTAGCCTCCATCATAGAGGATTCAGTGGTGGACACCACCGAAGAGGCTCCAGTAGTCATAGACTCAGTCAGGGTGGCTGTAGGAGTAGTAGACTCATTCACAGGAGCTTCAGTTGTAGACTCGTCTACAGGGGCCTCAGTAGTGGACTCACCAACAGAGGCTTCAGTAGTAGCCTCATCCACAGGAGCTTCAGTTGTGGACTCGTCTACAGGGGCCTCAGTAGCAGACTCGTCTACAGGGGCCTCAGTAGTGAACTCATCTACAGGGGCTTCACTAGTGGACTCGTCTATAGGGGCTCCAGTAGTAAACTCATTCACAGGGGCTTCAGTAGTAGCCTCACCCATAGGTGCTTCAGTAGTGGACTCACCAACAGGGGTTTCAGTGGTAGCCGCATCTACAGGGGCCTCAGTAGTGGACTCTCCCATAGTGGCCTCAGTAGTGGACTCGTCTACAGGGGATTTAGTGGTACCCTCATCTACAGGGGCCTCAGTAGCAGACTCGTCTACAGGGGCCTCAGTAGCAGACTCGTCTACAGGGGCCTCAGTAGCAGACTCGTCTACAGGAGCTTCAGTAGTAGACTCATCCACTGGGGCTTCAGTAGTAGAACCGTCTACAGGAGCCTCGGTAGTAGGCTCACCAACAGGGGCTTCAGTAGTGGACTCGGCTACAGGAGCCGCAGTAGTGAGCCCTTGCATAGTGGCCTCAGTAGTAGAGTCATCTACAGCGGCCTCAGTAGTAAACTCTTCAGTAGTGGCCTCAGTAGTGGACTCGTCAACAGGGGCCTCGGTAGTAGACTCACCAACAGGGGCTTCAGTAGTGGACTCGGCTACAGGAGCCTCAGTAGTGAGCCCTTGCATAGTGGCCTCAGTAGTAGAGTCATCTACAGCGGCCTCAGTAGTAAACTCTTCAGTAGTGGCCTCAGTAGTGGACTCGTCTACAGGAGCCTCAGTAGTGGACTCGTCTACAGGGGCCTCAGTAGTGGACTCGTCTACAGGTGCCTCAGCAGTAGACTCGTCAACAGGGGCCTCGGTAGTAGAGTCGTCTACAGGGGCCTCAGTAGTAGACTCATCTACAGGAACCTCAGTAGTGGACTCGTCTACAGGGGCCTCAGTAGTGGACTCGTCTACAGCAGCCTCAGTAGTGGACTCACCAACAGAGGCTTCAGTAGTGGACTCGTCTACAGGGGCTTCAGTAGTAGACGCATCTACAGGGGCTCCAGTAGTGGACTCGTCTACAGGAGCCTCAGTAGTAGACTCATCTACAGGGGCTTCACTAGTGGACTCGTCTACAGGGAATCCAGTAGTAGACACATCTACAGGGGCTTCGGTAGTAGCCTCACCTACAGGGGCTTCAGTAGTGGTACCGCGTACAGGGGCTTCAGTGGTACCCTCACCTACAGGAGATTCAGTAGTGAACTCGTCTACAGGGGCCTCAGTAGTAGACTCTTCCATAGTGGCCTCAGTAGTAGACTCTTCCATAGTGGCCTCAGTAGTAGAGTCATCTACAGCGGCCTCAGTAGTAAACTCTTCAGTGGTGGCCTCAGTAGTAGACTCGTCTACAGGGGCTTCAGTAGTGGACTCGTCTACAGGGGCCTCAGTGGTAGACTCGTCTACAGGGGCCTCAGTAGTAGACTCATCTACAGGGGCTTCGGTAGTAGCCTCACCTACAGGAGCTTCAGTAGTGGACTCGTCTATAGGGGCGCCAGTAGTAGACTCATCTACAGGAGATTCAGTAGTGGACTCGTCTACAGGTGCTTCAGTAGTGGACTCGTCTACAGGGGCTTCAGTAGTAGCCGCATCTACGGGGGCCTCAGTAGTGGACAACTCTACGGGGGCTTCAGTAGTAGATTCTTCTACAGGGGCCTCGGTAGCAGTAGACTCTGCAGGCGCCCCCGTCCCCGGCATCTCTGGTGTTTCCGTAGTATCATGGGGAGGGTATGGTGTTGTAGCCGTGAGGACGGAATGGTCGAAGCTGAGCTCAATAGTCGAGTCCTCAACCCGGTAGGTGTCGTCAACGGTATACATCGGGCCGTAGTCGCCAAAAACGCAAAAGCCGCCACATCCCCTCTCAATCTTCGCCGTAGTGGACTGCATACCGCGTTGGACTCCCC
>NW_003213081.1:13375-16344 GCF_000006405.1 Perkinsus marinus ATCC 50983
CAGGGCAACAACAAACGTCGGTGGGGATGGTGAAGTAGTGACTAGATCAATTCATCTCCTTGCATTCTGAATTTCATCAGTTACGTTGAGCGGATTCTCGGCATAGATGAGGGAGAGGTGGTGGAAGTTGGCGACTCCGCCGGTTATGATTTGATGAGACTCATGAACTCGCGGGTCTCGGAGGCTAGGACTAAAGTGCGATTTGCTGCGATGAGTTCGGGCGGTTGAGTAATTGTGAGGTTTCCTCAGGTGGTCAGGAACGATGTTAATGCGCTGTTGAAGCGAAAGCTGGGCTTGAGCACAGGTGACTTGCAAGCTGGAGGGCGTCTGACCTCCCGGAGACGCGAGCCTCTTATGTGGTTAACGTTGGAACCACACTTTCAAATTGACTCGTCATCTGCTTTGGTCATATTGGAGGCCGTTAAAAGCATGGTTGCAGGGATAGTGGAGGAAGCCGTCCAAAACCTTTGGGGTGTCCATTACAGTGCTCAGGGAGTTCGGGAAAAAATCTATTTGGAATTCCACCAAGGATGTGGAACAAGTTGAAAAACTCAAGGCCTGAAGGAGATGACGTGTCACGAGCAGTCGATTACATCGACTCAATCTACATGAAGTTGGACGGGCCGTTTCTTCCAGCGGAGTGGTGTTCGATTCCTTCAAATGACGCCTATGCTCGAAGGACGACTAACCCGTTGAAAGTGTTACACAGGTAGTGATTACGGTTGAATCAGTGAGCCTGTGACACTCTCTGATTTTACAGGGTTCTCTCACTGTCAGATATCTAAATGAAGTCGTATCGAAAAGGAAACCCAAAATTGTGCTCTTTATCAAGGCATTGAAGAACGTGCTGATCCGGTCAAATACGGAACTTAATTCGATCGACCTGGGGGAAACGGAGCTGGTTTCAGCAAGCAATGAGAGAAAGCGTTTCATCTTCCATCAGTCTTGGAAGGCTGGGCACCTACCTGATGAAGATCTCTTAGACAAGATGTCGGAGTTATGCGGAGTGAAGGAGAAGCATTAAGTTTATGTATGTTGAACGTACAGTGTAAATACAGTTTCTGGGCATGATACTGCAGCGCAATCATGATTTCTCATCTTTACCTCTCGAGCCATAGTTGTTGCGTGAACACAGTACGTGTAGAACATCTATGTAACGTAGTATCAACAGAAGCATACCGGAACACGCGCAGCAGGGGAACTCCATAGCAGATGTGAGAGCTGCGGAAGTACGGACATCGTGAAAGAATCGCCCGAATGATTGTGGATGAAACCTCACCCAGTGAGGAATTCATACTTCCCGTAGCGGAAGAACGCTTCCAGAATGTAGTACTTTCCGGTAAGTTAATCTCTCTTACCCGCCGATGTTTTAGAAAATATGCGAGAAAAAAGTTAGAAATGAGCAGAAAAGTGGCAGAGGGGCGTATGCCATAATGTATTTCTGCCGAGAAGAAAATTGAAGAAGAGCAAGTTCTAAAAACATGCTGAAATGCATTTCTGGCTAAGAGAAAAGAGCGTTTCAGCAGAAGTGCGGTTTTGCATAATTTCAGAGCGCTTATGTAAATCAGAGTGCTATTATGTGTGATAGCAGCGCGATTTTGTAATTGGCTTGAGCTGTTTTGTCGTTTAGAAAACAGCGGACACATAAGAGCATGTGCGGTTCTTACGGGCCAAAATAGAAAATAGCACTCCGCTGTTGTGCTGTTGTGCTGTTTTGTATTGTACCGATATCAACTTGCTCTGCACGCACGCACACATATCTTACGGGTATGAGTCTCTATCGTCTGCGTGCGGGGACGCACGCTTCATAATTGCGTGCTGGGGGACACTCCCTCAGTCCGATCAGGTTTTACTCACGCGACACAAAGTTTGCTATCACCAAAAATTTGCTCCATTGCGGGTTGCCCATTCGTAAAGCGGCGAATTGCTCCTCTGAAAAGTAGCAATTTGCTCAATAGTAGAAAAAGCAATTTATTGGTTTGCCCCTTTTTTGAGCAATATTGCTCAATTTTGTTACATAGTAGCACTCCACATAGCGGCAACTTTTATATATTCTAGCAATTTTATGAAATATAAACAAGCAAACGATATTCATTCGAGCAGCTTCTGTTATATAAAACGGCAAATTTGCGTATTTGTAAAGTGAATTTTGCTACTTTGCTCTTCTGTATATCAGCCATAGCGTTTTTACACACTAGCACAACAGCAAAAGCCGCAGGGAATATACATTCCAGCTAATTGGCACTTTTTTGCTATTTGCTCCTTTGCTATTTTGTAAATGAGCCGTTTGAAGGAAACACGAGTTGCGGTCATCATCTTAATGAGCGCGGTCTTTATACACGGATCTTTGACGAGACATAGAGTGCTGCACCATCATGGAAGTTTATTGGATGGCGAGAGGAGGGTTGGTTGATATTTGTTGCCAAATGTTCGCTCGCTTCTCATTGGGAACCCCTCGGTAACCCTCGTGTTCCATGATGTGACTGCAAGTCCAGCTGCTGCTCAATAATTAGTCCTTAGCATGTCTCTCGGCATCGTGCTCGTTCCTCTGAAGATATATACATACAGCTTAAACGAACGATAACAGTGCTCATGGAGTCCATGACACGGACGGCAACTTTTGAGTTACCCTCCTCTTCGTGCCATTGCTGGAGAACGGCGATAGTCACCAGGACGAAGGGCGTTCTAATATTGTCGTCCAAGTCTCGGAAGGAATGATATGCACAAGTGGACATAGGCTGACGACTTCCACTATCGCTCGCCGTCACACAAGTGGGACAACCGGACAGTTTCGTTTGTCATGCTCATTCCTGTGCCTGCGTTGGGCTCATCGACAATCCGTATGAGTCATCGGGGTAGATTCTTCCTCTGTAAGCAAATACGCGATATGCCACAGAAGTGTAACTTCGTGTAATGCACTGCGTCATCTTCTTCATCACTTTGGCCTCCTTAGTCATCCGTCAAGCCGT
>NW_003213081.1:16444-17940 GCF_000006405.1 Perkinsus marinus ATCC 50983
AAGACGACACAATGAAGCCTCTCATCACCAAACTTATGCATCAGATACCAGGTGCCATCGCACCAGCGGACCAAAGCAAGGAACAGCCGTCTGACCCCATGGGAGGTAGATGTTAGCCCGGGCTTTGCCGTCAAAGTGACGTGATGATAATCCTCGTCCCGGCCGTGCTCACCATCCACCGGCTTGGGTGTGGTGGTTGCTTCCTCACCTACTGAATGATTTCCAGTCATCATGTCAGGTTCGACAGGAAGAGGACGGAAGTAATAGGCGCTGATGTACGCATTGCCGACACCATTGTACATCTTCACGGTCGGGTAGTAACCAAACCAATGCCCAAAGGTGCCTCCGTGGACACCAACGGTGAGATAACGGAAGTCCTCATCGTTGACGTTGTACTCTTTCGTCTTGGCGTAAACCGTCACGTCGGTGGCGACGCTGTCATATTCGTCCAATTTGAAGTCACCCGAGTAAACCCCAAACTTGGTAGTCTTCCGGGTATCAAAGAAGTCACCCGGCATAATATCAGTAATATCGCCAACGGCACTCGGCATGAAGTCCGCGGCCTCGCTATGGACACCACCCATACCGTGGTGGAATAGGTAATGAAGCATTTGAAAGAAATCCTCATGATCGCCGTTGTCAGTCGGTGGCTGTGGAGGCTTCGTTGGCAAGATGCTCTCTTCAGACGGCTTGTGGTCATCGGCAGCTGCCTGCCAAAGGACGATGGAAAAGAGGGCAGAGCGGATCATAGGAGGAAAGGCTGAGAATACCGGCTACACTGCTTCGCTATTATTGCGTGATGCTATAGTTAGGTGAACAAGGAAGTAGGCCTATCATGGGAGCAACTTTGCATAGATCCAGCTGTCACAAGCCTTAACATCGCATAAGCAAATTGCTGGATGCCTATCCAGGTCAATCACTCGCCCCGGTCGTTTCGGATACTCTCGTGTCAGTTTTCAGCGGAATCTTAGGGACGGCTCCGCAGCGTGAGGAATTGTAATACATCGCTGAATCTCATACTCGATTTATTCAACTCCAGACGAATGTCCGTGAGACGAGATTTGAATTCCTTACACCCGTTTCCAACGCGCTCTTTGCCACGGACCGGAATTACTTCATTCCAGGAGACTGAGAGCTGACTCGGATCTTTGCAGGTGAGGAGCGAGGAGAGGGAGAAATTTCCTGACTCCCTGGTTTGAAGGAAACACGAGTTGCGGTCATCATCTTAATGAGCGCGGTCTTTATACACGGATCTTTGACGAGGCATAGAGTGCTGCACCATCATGGAAGTTTATTGGATGGCGAGAGGAGGGTTGGTTGATATTTGTTGCCAAATGTTCGCTCGCTTCGCATTGGGAACCCCTCGGTAACCCTCGTGTTCCATAATGTGACTGCAAGTCCAGCTGCTGCTCAATAATTAGTCCTTAGCATGTCTCTCGGCATCGTGCTCGTTCCTCTGAAGATATATACATACAGCTTAAACGAACGATAACAGT
>NW_003213081.1:18040-28007 GCF_000006405.1 Perkinsus marinus ATCC 50983
TTTTTCCGCCTTAACCTGGCTAGTAAGAAAATAGCATTTTCTTGTCGCCCAAGCTAAAGGTAGCTTGAGCTTCGACAGATGTGCAATGTATCAACATTTTCCATAATGTGTGGGGGACTCTCAAAAGTTATTGCTGCCTATCCAATGCCGTCGATTAGACTCATCAATTTTCCAACATCAGGTGAGTCAGCAGCATGTGTGCAGCATATTTGACAATAATGGAACACCCACGCTTCGCGCTTACTCGAGAGTAATTACGATAGTTATTGAGAATCGCTGACATCGTCTACTACACCAACAGATCTTGTTGTTAGCAGCGCATTAGACTCTGGTCATCGGATATGATAATTCACATCGCGTCTGCAGTGCAAGTAAATGCACCGCTCGACTCACCAAAACATTAACGTCTACACAACACGGCGATGCTTATAGATGATGCTTCATTCCATTCATGGAGGTTTCTGAACAACATCTCACCAGTGGAGTAGTCATGAGAGCTTTATACAAAAATAATCAATCCTCAAACATAAAGCTCTGTCTTATGCAGTGCTGCCTTATGGGAGGATGGGAGGAGCATCAGTGACGTCGCCAATAGGAGGCGCACTGGTAACTACCGGAGCTCCAGTGCTAGTAGCCTCCATCATAGAGGATTCAGTGGTGGACACCATTGAAGAGGCTCCAGTAGTCATAGACTCAGTCAGGGTGGCTGTAGGAGTAGTAGACTCATCCACAGGAGCTTCAGTTGTGGACTCGTCTACAGGGGCCTCAGTAGTGGACTCACCAACGGAGGCTTCAGTAGTGGACTCGTCTGCAGGAGCCTCAGTAGTAGACTCGTCTACAGGGGCCTCGGTAGTAGAGTCGTCTACAGCGGCTTCACTAGTGGACTCGTCTATAGGGGCTCCAGTGGTAAACCCGTCTGCAGGGGCTTCAGTAGTAAACTCATCTGCAGGGGCTTCAGTAGTAGCCTCACCCATAGGTGCTTGAGTAGTAGACTCGTCTACAGGAGATTCAGTAGTAGACCCGTCTACAGGGGCCTCAGTAGTGGACTCACCAGCAGAGGCTTCAGTAGTGGACTCGTCTACAGGGGCCTCAGTAGTGGACTCATCTACAGGGGCTTCACTAGTGGACTCGTCTATAGGGGCTCCAGTAGTAAACTCATCTGCAGGGGCTTCAGTAGTAGCCTCACCCATAGGTGCTTCAGTAGTAGACTCGTCTACAGGAGATTCAGTAGTAGACCCGTCTACAGGGGCCTCAGTAGTGGACTCACCAACAGAGGCTTCAGTAGTGGACTCGTCTACAGGGGATTCAGTAGTAGACGCATCTACAGGGGCTTCAGTAGTGGACTCGTCTACAGGAGCCTCAGTAGTAGACTCATCTAAAGGGGCTTCACTAGTGGACTCGTCTATAGGGGCTCCAGTAGTAAACTCATCTGCAGGGGCTTCAGTAGTAGACTCGTCTACAGGAGATTCAGTCGTAGACCCGTCTACAGGGGCCTCAGTAGTGGACTCATCTATAGGTGCTTCACTAGTAGACTCTCCAACAGGGAATCCAGTAGTAGACACATCTACAGGGGCTTCGGTAGTAGCCTCACCTACAGGGGCTTCAGTAGTGGTACCGCGCGGTGTAATACAATCCGGCAGTCGCAACTTTTTGCTAATGTTGCGGATTTGCCAAATGCTATAATTCTTGACAGTCTCACCTTTTTGCTCATTTGTATGTGCCGCTTTCTCAGTTACAAAGTAGCAACCACATTTACACCCTAGCAAGTTCTGGTATAGGTTTTAGCAACCAAATGTTGAAAGTAACAAATTCGAAAGTGTTTTCCAGCAAGTCGCTCTTTCTTGCTCTTTTTTTGCTGCATTGTATATTTCCCCGGAGTGTTTTACACGCTGGCACTTTTGCCCAAGTGTGCTTCGCCCGCACGTTTTCGTTATTTTGGCAAGTTATGCTCATTTGCTGTTTGATATGTTTTGCGTTGTAATTATGTAGTCTGGCACCTTTTAAGGTTTGCTATTGTGTGATGTTCCTGCATGAAATATACAAATTGGCAGTTGCCGGTATGTGACAACGCTGCGCTACTTTTATGTTTCGGCTATTTGCTCTCTTGTAACTTACGCCCTGCGAGAATATATACTAGCGTTTTGCCCATTCGCTCAAACTCCGTCTCTGTTAGCGTTATTAGCAAACTTGCCCTTTTGCATTATTCGTACAAGTAATATACAATCGAGCAAACATAGTTATGGGATAGCATTTCTCGTTCGATTACAGTATTGCGTCTTATATCCATTTTGGTGCATGTTCATGCCCTGTGCACTTACTAAGTATCTATCAGAGGTGTCACACCTCGTGTCTCACTTCAAGTGAGTCACTTAGTATCGGGTCAAAGCGTGATAGCACTCCAGTTAGATATATCATTCACTCCGAAGACAGCGCGAGTTATGATCAATGCTGAATACCAAACACATGATTGCTCTTGCACGTCGCGATTGAATCATATGAGATAGCAGTTAAATTGAGTCCCATCTTCGAGTATCCTCTCTCTTTTTGCATCGTATCACTTGTGTCTGATGGTTTGGTACGATTGTACGTATTGACGAGTCAACAATACCCAGAAGTTAAACCCTCACGTAGGCATTACGTAAGTATTACGGGCAACTTTGACATTCTGCACGAGAAACATTTGCTCATGGGCAGTGGCACTCATCGGAGCGTCTTCGTGGAGCTATTGTTATAGACTTCGCAGAGGTGTCGAAGGATTGTACAGGAAAAACGCAACATGGACTAAATTACTGATTATGAACTCTACAGCCCCCCACACACAATGTTCACTCCCGGGCACCAGTGAAGGGCCTTCATAGAGATACTATTAAGGGTTACAAGAGAAGCATATTGAGAAACGTCCAAATTGTTCTCTACCAATCATCGAGACAGCTACCACAAGTAGCCTACTTGTAGCAACTACAACAGCTGAGCACCACTGAGGTGCCTACCTTACTGCGAGTGCGTACATGGTCGCTAGTCTCCAGTGATGGGAGAAACTACTTCGATTCCTCACGCTCGTCCTCTTTCGACCACTTCTGCTGCAATTCTTTCGCCGCGTGGCTCTCATACTCCTCCACCAATAAAATAGCATTGTTGTTAGGCGAGTTCTTTCGCACTATATCATCACATCTGGTACCTCGGGAGAACTTGTTCAGCGCCGGGTAGATGCGGAGCACTGCTAAGCCAGCCTGCCTCTTTCCTCGATTATTTCGATGTTCGCGAGGGGCATCTCTCTGCAATGACCAGTATTTGCTCAGACTACCGAAGAGCATATTGGTTCGCATGCAATAGGCCACGTAGGGATCAGGATGCGTGTATGAAAGCCACGACATCTCGCATGGGCACCACTGGGGTGCCTGCAATACAGCACTGCACTGCAGATGAGTGATCCACGCTGATCCAAATAAGTGATCTCGGATCACTCAGTACGAGTGATTCCGCCCAATACGAACTACCATCTAAACACAAATCCTCTCCCTCGTCCTTCTGTGAGCATGTGCGAACTGCAATGATGTGGAAAATATGAAAATCCAACGAGCCCTTAACGAATGTAAGTCTTTACTAACGACCTACTACCACTTACAATAGTCCATCCATCATTCTCCCAGTGCTGCAACTATACTTATCTATATCGACAGAACCAAAGAACTTTGCAAAATAGTCACCACTCAGAGACTCCGAAACTATAATGCAATGCTCAACACAATCACCAACAAACCACCAAGGTTAGAATCTCGCGTGCGAAATTTCAATTTCTTCTTCCGATTGTAGAACAGCAAAAATTTGCTCCATTGCGGGATTGCCCATTCGTAAAGCGGTAAATTGCTCCTCTGAAAAGTAGCAATTTGCTCAATAGTAGAAGGAGCAATTTATCGGTTTGCCCCTTCTTTGAGCAAAATTGCTCAATTTTGTTACATAGTAGCACTTCACATAGCGGCAACTTTTATATATTCTAGCAATTTTCTGAAATATAAACAAGCAAACGATATTCATTCGAGCAGTTTCTGTTATACAAAACGGCAAATTTGCGTATTTGTAAAGTGAATTTTGCTACTTTGCTCTTCTGTATATCAGCCATAGCGTTCTTACACACTAGCACAACAGCAAAAGCCGCAGGAAATATACATTCCAGCTATTTGGCACTTTTTTGCTATTTGCTCCTTTGCTATTTCGTAACTGAGCAAGTGGGACAACCGGGCAGTTTCGTTTGTCATGCTCATTCCTGTGCCTGCGTTGGGCTCATCGACAATCCGTATGAGTCATCGGGGTAGATTCTTCCTCTGTAAGCAAATACGCGATATGCCACAGAAGAGTAACTTCGTGTAATGCACTTCGTCATCTTCCTCATCACTTTGGCCTCCTTAGTCATTCGTCAAGCCGTCGGCGGGTCTGCCCTCATAATCGCCGAGAAGCTTCATGCCGCCGATGGTGGTTATTGTCAAAGTCTTTGTGATGCATCCCCCGACTGCATCTTCAGCTACTGTGGTGACGACAACATATGCCATGACGTGGGCTCAGTTGCTTCGAGCGGAGCTGTCCCATGCGGTGCTGCGGTAACGTTGTTTGACAGCTGCTCCTCTGCATGCGAGTCAGTCGCCGATTGTTCAGCAAGTCAGTGGAAATCTTTCTGCAAGACCTGGCTCGATACTCCTGTTTGTTTCGGCCTCCTCCAAAGTGCCAACGGATTGTGCTATGAGGTCTCGGCTGGATGTACTGGCACGGCCTATCCCTGTCCCTGAAGAGTACTACTTCACGCTGGTAGCGTGACGCATGCTGAAGTTCTTGTTACTGAGCTATTCTTTATTATTGTTGTCATTCTGGATATCTCCATGCTAAGAGTATAAAGTAATTGATTGGACTCTATTTCTGTCTAGCCCCTCGGACTTGTGTTGCTCATTCAGTTCATCTCCAGACATTTAAGGTGTTTTTGAGAGTTCACATAACAATCGACAAAAAGAGATTTCGCCTCGAGAAAATGAGTCATACAGGTTGATATACCTATTAATTCAGTTTGAATCGTCCGTGTCAATTCTAGAATACCTTTACTGCAACCGTGTACAAATCAGCAGAACAAACATCCAACTTCGGTTTGAACTGCGTCTCCAAGTAAGCAAGCTGGTTGGTTCACCCAGCGGCTAGACTAAACATTCTTCCGCCTTAGGCTAAACATTCTTCCGCCTTAACCTGGCTAGTAAGAAAATACCATTTTCTTGTCGCCCAAGCTAAAGGAAATTTTTCCCGCGGTGACCATAATATTCGCTTCGATAGATGTGCAATGTATCAACGTTTTCCATAATGTGTGGGGGGCTCTCAAAAGTTATTGCTGTCTATCCAATGCCGTCGATTAGATTCATCAGTTTTCCAACATCAGGTGAGTCAGCAGCATGCGTGCAGCATATTTGACAATAATGGGACACCCACGCTTGGCGCTTACTCGAGAGTAATTACAATAGCTATTAAGATTCGCTGACATCGTCCACTACACCAACAGATCTTGTTGTTAGCTGCGCATTAGACTCTGGTCATCGGATATGATAATTCACATCGCGTCTGCAGTGCAAGTAAATGCACCGCTCGACTCACCAAAACATTAACGTCTACACAACACGGCGATGCTTATAGATGATGCTTCATTCCATTCATGGAGGTTTCTGAACAACATCTCACCAGTGGAGTAGTCATGAGAGCTTTATACAAAAATAATCAATCCTCAAACATAAAGCTCTGTCTTATGCAGTGCTGCCTTACGGGAGGATGGGAGGAGCATCAGTGAAGTCGCCAATAGAAGGCGCACTGGTAACTACCGGAGCTCCAGTGCTAGTAGCCTCCATCATAGAGGATTCAGTGGTGGACACCATTGAAGAGGCTCCAGTAGTCATAGACTCAGTCAGGGTGGCTGTAGGAGTAGTAGACTCATCCACAGGAGCTTCAGTTGTGGACTCGTCTACAGGGGCCTCAGTAGTGGACTCATCTACAGCGGCTTCACTAGTAGCCTCACCTACAGGTGCTTCACTAGTAGACTCTCCAACAGGGGATTCAGTAGTAGACACATCTACAGGGGCTTCAGTACTAGCCTCACCTACAGGGGCTTCAGTAGTGGACCCGCCTACAGGGGCTTCAGTGGTACCCTCACCTACAGGAGATTCAGTAGTGGACTCGTCTACAGGGGCCTCAGAAGTAGACTCGTCTACAGGGGCCTCGGTAGTAGACTCATCTACAGGGGCTTCAGTAGTGGACTCGTCTACAGGGGCCTCAGTAGTGGACTCGTCCACTGGGGCCTCAGTAGTGGACTCGTCTACAGGGGCCTCAGTAGTGGACTCGTCTACAGGGGCCTCAGTAGTGGACTCGTCTACAGGGGCTTCGGTAGTAGCCTCACCTACAGGAGCTTCACTAGTGGACTCGTCTATAGGGGCGCCAGTAGTAAACTCATTCACAGGGGCTTCAGTAGTAGCCTCACCTATAGGTGCTTCAGTAGTGGACTCACCAACAGGGGTTGCAGTGGTAGCCGCATCTACAGGGGCCTCAGTAGTGGACTCGTCTACAGGGGATTCAGTAGTAGACACATCTACTGAGGCTCCGGTAATAGCCTCACCTACAGAGGCTTCAGTAGTGAACTCGTCTACAGGGGCCTCAGTAGTAGACTCGTCAACAGAGGCCTCAGTGGTGGACTCGTCTACAGGGGCCTCAGTAGTGGACTCGTCTACAGGGGCCTCAGTAGTAGACCCGTCTACAGGAGCCTCGGTAGTAGACTCACCAACAGGGGCTTCAGTAGTAGAGTCATCTACAGCGGCCTCAGTAGTAAACTCTTGAGTAGTGGCCTCAGTAGTAGACTCGTCAACAGGGGCCTCAGTAGTGGACTCACCAACAGGGGCTTCAGTAGTAGATTCGCCTACAGGGGCTTCAGTAGTAGACTCGTCTACAGGGGCTTCAGTAGTGGACTCGTCTACAGGGGCTTCAGTAGTGGACTCGTCTACAGGGGCTTCAGTAGTAGACTCGTCTACAGGGGCTTCAGTAGTGGAGTCGTCTACAGGGGCCTCAGTAGTAGACACATCTACAGGGGCTTCGGTAGTAGCCTCACCTACAGGAGCTTCAGTAGTGGACTCGTCTAAAGGGGCGCCAGTAGTAGACTCGTCTATAGGGGCGCCAGTAGTAGACTCGTCTACAGGGGCCTCAGTAGTGGACTCGTCTACAGGGGCCTCAGTAGTAGACTCGTCCACTGGGGCTTCAGTAGTAGACCCGTCTACAGGAGCCTCGGTAGTAGACTGACCAACAGGGGCTTCAGTAGTAGAGTCATCTACAGCGGCCTCAGTAGTAAACTCTTCAGTAGTGGCCTCAGTAGTAGACTCGTCAACAGGGGCCTCAGTAGTGGACTCACCAACAGGGGCTTCAGTAGTGAACTCGTCTACAGGGGCCTCAGTAGTAGACACATCTACAGGGACTTCGGTAGTAGCCTCACCTACAGGAGCTTCAGTAGTGGACTCGTCCATAGGGGCGCCAGTAGTAGACTCGTCTATAGGGGCGCCAGTAGTAGACTCGTCAACAGGGGCCTCAGTAGTGGCCGCATCTACGGGGGCCTCAGTAGTGGACAATTCTACGGGGGCTTCAGTAGTAGATTCTTCTACAGGGGCCTCGGTAGTAGTAGACTCTGCAGGCGCCCCCGTCCCCGGCATCTCTGGTGTTTCCGTAGTATCATGGGGAGGGTATGGTGTTGTAGCCGTGAGGACGGAATGGTCGAAGCTGAGCTCAATAGTCGAGTCCTCAACCCGGTAGGTGTCGTCAACGGTATACATCGGGCCGTAGTCGCCAAAAACGCAAAAGCCGCCACATCCCCTCTCAATTTTCGCCGTAGTGGACTGCATACCGCGTTGGACTCCCCTCCACTGGAGGATGAATGGGAGGCCGTGAGCGAGGACCTTAACGCGGTATCCCCGCATGTAACCAGAACGCTTCCTCATGGCGAGGAGAACATCGCCGGACGTTACCCACACAGAATCGGATTCTGAGAATCCCTCTTCTTAGGTTGATCAGCAGAATACCATGTCTTATACTTACCATCAAAGACGACACAATGAAGCCTCTCATCACCAAACTTATGCATCAGATACCAGGTGCCATCGCCACCAGCGGGACCAAAGCAAGGAACAGCCGTCTGACCCCATGGGAGGTAGATGTTAGCCCGGGCCTTGGCCGTCAAAGTGACGTGATGATAATCCTCGTCCCGGCCGTGCTCACCACCCACCGGCTTGGGTGTGGTGGTTGCTTCCTCACCTACTGAATGATTTCCAGTCATCATGTCAGGTTCGACAGGAAGAGGACGGAAGTAATAGGCGCTGATGTACGCATTGCCGACACCATTGTACATCTTCACGGTCGGGTAGTAACCAAACCAATGCCCAAAGGTGCCTCCGTGGACACCAACGGTGAGATAACGGAAGTCCTCATCGTTGACGTTGTACTCTTTCGTCTTGGCGTAAACCGTCACGTCGGTGGCGACGCTGTCATATTCGTCCAATTTGAAGTCACCCGAGTAAACCCCAAACTTGGTAGTCTTCCGGGTATCAAAGAAGTCACCCGGCATGATATCAGTAATATCGCCAACGGCACTCGGCATGAAGTCCGCGGCCTCGCTATGGACACCACCCATACCGTGGTGGAACAGGTAATGAAGCATTTGAAAGAAATCCTCATGATCGCCGTTGTCAGTCGGTGGCTGTGGAGGCTTCGTCGGCAAGATGATCTCTTCAGACGGCTTGTGGTCATCGGCAGCTGTCTGCCAAAGGACGATGGAAAAGAGGGCAGAGCGGATCATAGGAGGAAGGCTGAAAATACCGGCTACACTCCTTCGCGTGATGCTATAGTTAGGTGTACAAGGAAGTAGGCCTATCATGGGAGCAACTTTGCATAGATCCAGCTGTCACAAGCCATAACAACGCATAAGCAAATTGCGGGATGCCTATCCAGGTCAATCACTCGCCCCAGTCGTTTCGGATACTCTCGTGTCAGTTTTCAGCGGAATCTTAGGGACGGCTTCGCAGCGTGAGGAATTGTAATACATCGCTGAATCTCATATTCGATTGCTTCAACTCCAGACGAATGTCCGTGAGACGAAATTTGAAATCCTTTCACCCGTTTCCAACGCGGTCTATGCCACAGACCGGAATTACTTCATTCCAGGAGACTGAGAGCTGACTCGGATCTTTGCAGGTGAGGAGCGAAGAGAGGGAGAAATTTCCTGACTCCCTGGTTTGAAGGAAACACGAGTTGCGGTCATCATCTTAATGAGCGCGGTCTTTATACACGGATCTTTGACGAGGCATAGAGTGCTGCACCATCATGGAAGTTTATTGGATGGCGAGAGGAGGGTTGATTGATATTTGTTGCCAAATGTTCGCTCGCTTCTCATTGGGAACCCCTCGGTAACCTCGTGTTCCATAATGTGACTGCAAGTCCAGCTGCTGCTCAATAATTAGTCCTTAGCATGTCTCTCGGCATCATGCTCGTTCCTCTGAAGATATATACATACAGCTTAAACGAACGATAACAGTGCTCATGGAGTCCATGACACGGACGGCAACTTTTGAGTTACCCTCCTTTTCGTGCCATTGCTGGAGAACGGCGATAGTCACCAGGACGAAGGGCGTTCTAATATCATATTAGTAATATGCTCCCTTGTCGTCCAAGTCTCGGAAGGAATGGTATGCACAAGTGGAGATAGGCTGACGACTTCTACTATCGCTCGCCGTCACACAAGTGGGACAACCGGGCAGTTTCGTTTGTCATGCTCATTCCTGTGCCTGCGTTGGGCTCATCAACAATCCGTATGAGTCATCGAGGTAGATTCTTCCTCTGTAAGCAAATACGCGATATGCCACAGAAGAGTAACTTTGTGTAATGCATTGCGTCATCTTCCTCATCACTTTGGCCT